>NC_134710.1:220933191-221140691 GCF_043290135.1 Rhipicephalus microplus | reverse complement strand
TACCGAACCAAGCCTGATTCATACTAACGAATGCTTACTAGGATGATATATAGTTATTCATCAAAACTAATTGGCTAATTAAGCCCTGGTAGTACTTCATAATGCGAGTTATGCAAGACGGAGTACAGAGAGGCTAACTTGAATATTTCAGCTAATTATGCTAATTAAGCAAAGTGACCTACTGGAATTGTGTTTATTCTGTGCTGTTACATGATGGCTATTTGATGCCTAATGAATACTGTTTGATAAGTTAGTGGCCAAAACTTTATTACGATAGAGATCACGTGAACAAATCATGCAGCCGTGGGTGAATGTACGTACTAGTAGACCTGGCGACGCTTAGAGGAACTTAGAAAAGCCTAGCCAAGCCAGAAACAGCTAAATTCCCACCAGCTTTGTTGTGACCCATCCTTGCGGCTCAGTGCATGTTGTGCAAATTTCTTTGCAAAGCCAGTTGGCCAATCGCAGCAGAACAGGTATGAAAGAAAAGCTTTGTGAGATGGGGTACTCTGGATTGCTAGAAATTATGGCAGCGGTAGAGCGCTTAATAAAACCAAGCAATTCAAACAGAACAGTGTAAAGAAGCAAAGAATACAGTGTAAAAAAGTACAAATGACAAGAGAGTTGAGCATAGGAAATTGTCGCAATTACCGATTGTGCTCATGCCCACAACACCGTCGAAAATTATTATTTTTTTTTCTGATACAGGCATCGATGACTTTCCTCGCGCAAGCATGCCCTGTCTCCGTTCTACTTCGGCCTTCTGGACAATAATGCGAGTGTTTTGTTCTTCTCGCGGTTATAAATTACGGTGAGGAGCTCGAAAAGCAGGTGCATGACCACACAAATGGCAGTGCAGCACGAAACTAATACTTCTATATTACGGATATTGCTAGTATGTTGTCTAAGCTGGTCAAGGGAAGTAGCTGCCTTTCTGACCTGCGTATCACTCAGAAAAAGAATTTTACACATACTTCCGCGCGTGCATGCACAACCGACGTAGCATTTTAACGCCTAATACAGCTTGAGTTCTTCCGTTTGATGGCAGATTTGCTTCAGTTTATCATGAGCAGTTATGTAGAAGCGCCACAGGGAACACATTAAAAATGTCTGCTACCAAAAAGCCAGATTTTGGACTATACGCTGCCATACGTGCCGTTGTGTGCCTGTTTCAAACACGCCACTGTCATTTATACACGAAAAAACGACTGTACACTTGCAATATCGCTCAACAGGCCCTGGAAGGGTGTGCTACGGAGAGTAAAAGTCAGCTGCAACTTTACCAAAAATAAAGACAGAATAAAACTGCCATTCTTCGAAGGCACGGACATAGTTTCGTACGTTTGAAGGGCTAGTTTTTTTAGTCCTTTCTTGCTATGCTGCTTTTAATAAAACACTATATATCTCTGCATTTACTATCTTGTCATTACATGACATTTAAAATCTTCGCATCCGTATTTCTCTCTATATGTATACATCAGTTGATGTGATGAGGACAAGGTAAGTAGCACCTGGGTTATTCTATTTCTCTAAGGTATACACGTAAAAATGTGGCAAGAAATGAACAAAATATGAAAAAATAATTAGGTAATTATAAAAATAAACGAGCCGAGCTAGTTGAGTTGAGATTCAGTTGCGGATAAGAAGGTGGTAACGGAGAAGACTCAGGCCCCACTGTGGTGGTCTATAGTGGCTAAGGTACTCGGCTGCTGACCCGCAGGTCGCGTGATCGAATCCCGGCTGTGGCGGCTGCATTTTCGATGGAGGCGAAAATGCTGTTGGCCCGTGTGCTCAGGTTTGGGTTGACGGTAAAGATCCCCAGGTGGTCAAAATTTCCTGAGCACTTCGATATGGTGTCTCTAATAATCATATGGTGCTTATAGGACGTTAAACACCCCATATAAATCAATCAAGAAAACTCAGACGGCAGCTCCACGTTTGCAGCAAAATGCGCAAAGTTTACTATCTTGTTGTTCCCAGCTGGTCTGTTCACCCTCGTGACATAATAGAACAAAGCTAGCCTTAACTGCCACCACTACACGTCAATGGCGGTGATTTGCCAACGCAAATAAAACCACGCAACTTGGTCACAAAAACCAAGAAAACCGGGAAAGCCATCCCAATCAAGTTAGTCATATGATGTTACCACGAACGAAAGCATAAGTCCTTTTTTATCAATTATAGTTTTACGCAGTAGCATATGTAGCCACTAAAGAAATGAAGTTATCTACGTTACGCGTGTTAACAAGGGGAAAAAAGACAACCATACTTTTGTAGCACAGAGACACAAGGAAATCCGTACAGATTACTCAAAGAAAAGCTTTTTCGCCCTCGCGCTGTCAATTGTCAACTTCCTGATGAGTTTGGTAGAACGACCACCCCGGAAAGGTGTTTGGCTCGGGTTCGAACCACAAACCGGGCCAACGTTTTCTGCAACTAAGAAGCTTTACTTTCTTTTCTCGACAAATGGCGGAAGACGCTCAAACATCACTCGTAGAAGGCCACCTATCAGCCATTGGCTGATTTGAGCATGGCGTGCTCGGTCATTACAGCGATCGCAGTAGGAGACCGTGAATTGTCCACACTCACGCGCGCGAACGCGCTAAAAAAGTCGCGTACTTGAAAACAACTGCTCAAGGTCACGAGGGCCACATGGCGTTTTTTTTGCCCCTGCTATCCCTCTCTGCTTAGCTTTCAGCGCTTTCGTCGAGACGAGAGAAGAGAAAATGTGATTGCAGCGTGCGACACACCTTTGTGACTCCGTTCGTATTGGACGGATTCTTAAAATTTTTGTGGCGGCGAATGTGTGGAACAATAAGCTCTTTTGGTGAATAATGGTTACATGAAAAGGGCTTCAGGACCCCTGCATTGCCCGCCTACTGTGACACGTTTGCATTTCCACTAATACCACGAATCTCCACTTTACACTGGCTTTTCGTGTGGAGGTTGCTTTAGACATTCATTTCACAAAATCACGGTCAGCTTCAAAAGCCTATTTTGAAGACTACGATACGAGTGCTTTGTGGGTTCACGCAAGCCATTGAACACACCGCAATGGAAAGTTGGTAGCAAACAGCTTCTGTAATATGTAGTGCAATAGCTGCACTGCCAACTACGTAAAAGATAGGTTCTCGCTCAAAATAGTCGTCACTTGGTAGACTGCTAACATAGTACTGCCTGAGACATTACTAATTTTACTTCAAAGCGGACAGATGACGAATAATATACACACTACGCCCATCTTCGGAAACGCCATTTGAACCCAGTTACCTTTAAATTTACACCATACAATGCTTGGCACTACGCCGAAAGGTCATACTGTTCCTTCCACGTGATAGACGTGCCAATTATCGGACAGCGTCCATCGATTCGACAACACAGTCTCACGAAGGTATTCGACTGCGCACACTTCATCGCTGAAATCATAGTGAAAAATGATCGCTGGCATCACTGCTTGCTCGCTGCGTCGCAGTGTTTAGCGTTGTGTAAAAATCTTCGCTAGTCTTGGAAATTCCGACGTACCTACAACACAACGCACGTTGGGCAAAGCGGGGGGGGGGGGGGGTAGTGCCGCAAGACGCCTATCATACGTTTCGGCCCGTGAGACGTGTACGAGGGCACGTTAAAAGGTGCTCGTAGTACACCTCGTGGTGGCTTTGTCCTACTAGCTAGACCTCAGCCAGCTCGCCAGGGCGGCACATGCGTAAATTTTAAGCGCACCACCTGGGCAGCGCTGGCTTGCGGTGTGGTGTAGACATTTCAGGTCCAATATCAAACTTAATACCAAGAGCCTCTCGTCCCGATGGCGCGCCGTCATGCTTAGTTCCCACCTGGACGATCAGCAGAAATGGGCTACGCAGAAAGTCCATGAGGCAGCGAACAGGCCAGACCTCAACGTCCACTCCTTGAAGGCCTAGGCCCAGCCAATCAAACAGCCCATTCACGTAAAAGCTTATATAACCGTTTCCTCCTCCTTCTTATATAGTGACAATATAACTTTTTGTATGTTTTCAAGTGACAAAAGAGTAATAATCGTACTATCTTATCTTGGGGAATTTGCGAAAGAAAATAGCCCACAAAATAATACCGCTTATGAATTGGGAGACTAGCACAGATGCCACAAATATGGCACTTGTGTCAGTGCTCCCTTGCTTTTTCTGCGCCTGTTTGAATAATGTGCTATTTTTTATCGTTCTTGTCATCAAAAGAATCAAAACCTGACGTGTGCGTCGAAAATTCACTCACACACAAAAAGTATGTGATCGAACCAGGAAGCATGAATTGCAATGTGCCAGAAGTCTACAGACCTATTCCATGGTTAGCGCGAGGGTACCCTGACGCACTGTGCTCGTAGGCAGCTTTGCAAGCAGCTGTAACAGTTGTCTCATGTTCATATAGGGTGGTGGCAAGCTTTGGGCTGAGTGCAGCCTACGTGACACGACATCGCTACACGTTCCTCAGTATGGCGACGGTGCCTACATCTTTTACAAACGTGGAATAAGTCTCTAGGTACTGGCCCTACTTACACCAGCTAATAGGTAGGTAAAAACTATTTTTCCTTTTAAACGAAAAGGTGCGAAAGAATAGAAATTTGAGGAGGCTAGTGCAAATGGTAGTCCTCCAACCTAGAATAGCCTCTTAGAGTAATGCTTAAGTGAAACACACGTCATAGTTACCTTGAAAGAATTTTTTTATTTCGGTACTGTTCAACAGGCTTCTATAGCTTTATAGATGGAAACTTCCTTTTGTGGTAGTAATGAAAATGATTGCTGAATTGTGCCTACTCTTTTATGAACAAAATATTGTCAGGTCAAATGAAAAATTTTTATAGTAACGGCCAAATTATTCTATAGGTGCATTAGTGATATTTTTCGAAACAAAGACTGCTTTGTTTGGCAGTTTTACAAGCAAAAAGGTTTGGTCGCGCAGTTATTGAACCATATGACATTTCACAGGATTCCATCATTGTCTAGCGCACTAGCAAAAGCTGAATTTAAACGTGTTTTTTTTTTGTTTGTGGAAACATACCAAGTATTGCCCTGTATTGATACAACGGAAGTATTGGCTCTTAGATCAGTCATTTCGACAGCGATATACAAGGCTGGTATGCGCACCATGGTGATGCTCCCACGATCAGGCATCGCCATATTCGAGACGAACTTCAAGACAGCATATATGAAAGCGCGCACGCACTCGCATCACTGTTGAGATGGCAGCTCACGTCTCTAATCGCCTGATGAGAGGGAGTGTACATACTCAGCAGTGCTACATACTTTACGAATAAAGTTGTGAAAACTGTTCCAGACTGACATAGAGGCGGGTAAACGTTGTTTCCCCGCTCACTGACCCGAATAAATAGTGATCAGTAATCCAGCCATGTATCTAACAGTACAACAACCACTTGGACGATACGAGGCTCATTCTAAAATGATCCCTGCCGCTGAAAGTTTGAGTCAGCCGCGGAAGACATCAAGTGGTTGGGAGCACTAGCGCCCATAAACAACAGCAACATCTCTGCAAGCAACGAAGACTCCAGTCGTTCTTTTCGACTAATTGCCATCCGTGTACGTGATCGCTTGGGTGCCAGCTACAGATATATTTTATGATGCTTTTTCTAGATATTGTCACCGGGAGCCGAGAATACTCGCAAGCTTAGGATCATCCTGGGTCCAGCAGCAGGCGAGCGTCCTCTACGCCAATTAGTGTTTGCCGCACAAGAGTTCAAGCAGAAGTTCCAGCCCGCAGAACAAGCCTAGGGGACTTCTGTTCCAAAGGTAGACACCCGGATGGTGGACTCCACCCAACCACATAGAACCCTCGAAGCACTCGACTGTTTTTGCGGCACCACACATTGATATTGAGAGTTCGAAAACTCGCCACATTTTTAGTATTGTATTTGGACATTTTCAATCAGTACAAACTTAATGAGTAGTGATTTGGAGCCCGCAGAACACTAATGTATGGCGTACTTTTTTTCACGCGTGCGCTTCACTGAACAGTGTAATCCGAGTAGCGGTGATCTACCATTATCTGTTTTGATAGAAGTAAAACATGCTTTTATGCTAATGACTAGCGGCTATAACTTCCGACAGTAGCAGATCCACAAGCTTAGCATAAATCTCACAAGGAATCCACAGAAGCAGGCTGGTAAATAAGGAACCGGTCAAAGGGAGAGTACTTTCGTATGCAGCATGGCCGTTGGGCGGGAATACGACGGAGTAACAACACACGTTCCACTCACGCAATGTCCTCGAGACGAATCCCCTTGAGCCTGGTATGCAGCAGTGCGCAGGTCTTGTGGTCCGTGGTGGTGACCGCCCTGCGTCGGCCCAGCGTCACTCCTGCCGGCAGTTCTGTGGAGAGCCGCGACGGAGCCCGTCGGCGTCGCGAAGTGCGAGGAGACGGGCCTGACGCTGCCGCCGCGGCCACCGCCAGGCTGCTCGGCCCTCCGCCGGTTGGGGCACATATCGTTCGCTGCTGCATGGATAAGAATAAATGTCCGCTAACCTGACTCACTTTTGTCCCTATGATCAAGACTTTGCATGACACGGCAAGCAGAGAATCACTAGGACAATGCTCTACTTCAAGTGCTAGGTAAAGTATCGCACCACAGCACGTTTCACCCGAGATACAAGGCGAAACTCTGCGATAAATAGATGCAAGTTTAAGAACTTGAGATGTCACACGCCCCCGTATGACATGCCTTACATAGCCAATGAATTGCATTGAATCCATGAACTCACTAACTCACTCATTATCTCACAAATCAATCAATCAATAAAACAAACAATCAGTCAAGCAACCAATAAATTAATATATCAATCAATCAATCAGTCGACCAGAATATAGTGCCCTTTCACCAAGCCGACCCACAGGGAAGATGCAAACAGTTATCTCGAACAATGAGTTAATAAAAAAAGGCTTTCTCTTTGGCGCTTCGAATGTGGTAAACGTTGGCATTTCCCCATTTGTTCAATCGCTGTCGCAGGAATGTGAACATTCATTATTCAAGTTAGCCCAAGTGTAGTCTATTTTCTATTCTTCTGTTCTCCCACCATCTTCCCTGCGGCGTCGATCAACTGTGGTAGATTACGGTTTCCTTGTTTAACAAAAACCACTTCGCTCAACTTAGGCTTCGACGTGTGCTCGCTGAACATGGCTTTTTCGCAATAATAGTCTTTATGCGGTCTTTACTGAAGTCTTTACTGAAGAGGATTGCTGGAGTTTCTTTAAATTTTTTTGTTTCCATATCGCACTGCCAGCCGTATACTTACCAATTAGCTTTCCAGTCGTTTTTCTCCGCTCGAAAGAAACAATCGTCCCACGCCAATACTGGGATTGCCTTCTCTCCCTGTATGCGGTCCTTCATATCCCCTATCTTCTATTTGAAACCAATCTTCAAACAGATATTAAAGTGTGAACCAACTTCAGCGCCCCGGCATGTCTGCATGTCGTACAGTGAAGTGTAATTGGTACCTCATCACTGTTACATGGCATTGATAATTAGTTGATATGTGGGATTTAAAGCCCCAAAACCACCATATGATGAGATATGCCGTAGCGGAGGGCTCCCGAAATTTCGACCACCTGGAGTTTTTTAACATGCACCCAAATCTGAGCACACGGGCCCACAGCATTTCTGCCTCCATCTGAAATGAAGCCCCGCCGCCGGGATAAATCCCGCGACCCGCGGGTGAGCAGCCGAGTGCCTTAGCCACTAGACCACCGCAGCAGAAAACTGTTATATGGGATGCGCTATTTTGGGTGTAGGGCAAAATGTAAGGCAGCAAAGAAATGTATAGGTTAAAGTAGGGTAAGTTTTACTATGGCGTAGAATATTTTCCAAAAAATTGGTTAGCGACACTGATACAAGCGCTGTGAAGCCGAGGAACATGTGACCAGACTAATTTCCCACACTGAGTCTAGCTGACGCCTCGTGTTCTTTGCTGAAATCCGCGATATCTCGATAGGTGGGCTAAAATACGTTCGCACTAAAATAGCTGTAAAAGCAGGGTATTGAACCTGCAGGTGCAAACTTTTGTGCTTTTACGCACTATACGAAAGTAGTTGTGTGCGGAAAACACATCAGAAGCAAGCAACTTGAGGATGTGTGAAATGAACTATGGCGCCAAGAGGTCGGATAGTGCTGGGCCCATGTAATAAATAACAATAGCGATAAGGATGCGTCCAGTCTGGACACCGGGGTGCGAACTAAATTTTATTCATGGGTCTGCAGTTATAGCACGCGAAATTACGCGCAGTGCCGATAACGGTCACTGAACTGCGACCTTCTTTATTATACGTATACCGGCGCCATAAAATAAGCACTCGTCAGGCGCGTTCGGGCGCATACGATGGAGTCCCTTGAGCGCACAAAACAAGGTTTAACGGTGTGCGCAAGAAAGCTAAAGGGGAAGGAAGTAGCTCTATTGTACATCGCGTTTACGTGGAAAATGGCTCAAAATACTTAGCAACATTCGGGATGGCGTCTTTCGTGATGCCGTAAAGCCAGCCTTCCTACAGGCTGGCTCTCAGCTACTGAGTATGTCCTTCGCCATCGGAACCTGAAAAAGTACGCCCCTGGTGTGGCATTACAGAATTAAAAAAAAGGACTGGCAAAAAGTTGAAAATAGACGAAAAAAACTGAGAAAAATAAATGCTTGTAGTAGGCTAAAAGGTCACGCAACGGGCATGGGAGCAGCACCGGAATGGTGCCGCATCGCTGTTGGTATGTTTATACCTCGCCTTTTTAAACCATGCAGCGTTGTGTAAACCAGACCCGTTTTAGCCTTACAGTAATGTTTTGGATTCAGAACGGTGTTAAGCGATGACACATGTCAGCGATGACAACTTCTGCGGCCACCTACAACAGGCAAGATCCACGAGGAGCTGTAATTTTTTCAGAAACAATTTTATGAACTTGATGCTAAAATTTAGGTGATTTTCTACTAGCCAGCTTTCTCCACGCAGCGTGGTATTGCTGAGATAAAATATATGCTACATATATGCTATTTTGGCAAAGAGCTGGCTATGCGGTGAGGTACGTTGACCAGCCGCCCGTAAGCGGCAGCTTATCGACAAAGAAGTCCTGCTGCCCCGCCGCAGTGGTCTAGTGGCTAAGGTACTCGGCTGCTGACACACAGGTCACGGGATCAAATCCCAGCCACGGCAGCTGCATTTTAGATAGAGGCGAAATTGCTGTTGGCTCGCGCGCTCAGATTTGGATGCACGTTAAAGAACCCCAGGTGGTCGAACTTTCCAGAGCTGTCCACTACGGCGTCTCCATAATCATATGGTGGTTTTGGGACGTTAAGTTCCACATATCAATCAATCAAAGAAGTTCTGCTAGAAGTATCAGCGTTAGCCATTTAGGCAATGAATCATGCTCTCCTAGCCAACACTTTGCTCCTCATGGTTATTGATGCAAAGAATGAACCAATGCTCACATCTGCGCCTTACAACACGCTTACACACTTCGCAGAACACAACCGACGGCACGCTCACTCAACACTAAAGAAAACAAAAAGAAATTCCTCTCCCCCTGTTTTGAGAACGAATGCTACTTCGGAAACTAATGTAGACAGGGGATCCTGAAAGCTCGTGCAAAGCGATTTAGGCTAGGAAAACATACGTTTCAACTGCTACTATCACTAGTTCAGGAAACGCCGTTTCTCTACGTCAGCAAATTGATTTGATTCTCATTCAGCACATTGATGCAGCAAAGTATTCATTCTGGTGTGAATATATGAATATTGAGTGCGGGTATTTTCTTTCCAACGTCTAAAAATATTTTATAGAGAAAATTCATGCCTCATCACTGCGTTCAACAGATTCTTGAAAATGAGTTTTCTAGTGGAATGGCACGAGTGGGCGCTACAGCCATAGACGATATTTACTGTCTGGTTCTTTCCACAACATTTTCCGCCGGGTATATCAGTGGTTACGGGGCTTGGCTGCTCATCCGTAGGTCCTGGGTTTGGTTACGGCCGCGGTCGTCGTATTTCAGTGGAGGCAAAGCGGTAGAGCTGCGTGTACTGCAAGATGCATGCCAGCACGTGTCGGCTGAAATTTTCGGAACCCCCCGATGTGGCGTCTGTAATAGTCGTACCGTGCTGTTAGGACGTAAAACCGTGGGCACTTATTGTTGAAAATGTCAGTGACTGAGACGTGAAACACAATGGCATTCTATTTAGTTTTCCTAGATTGCTATCATTAAGTGCTTTAGCGGATATCTTAAGTCACTCGTTTTGAAAATACTCAGTAGAGTTTGCCGGTTAAACTTACAAGGTCCTTTGAAGCTCGACATCATAATATCAGGGGTCTTTCACACTCAAAGTATGATATCATAATGAGGCGCGTCGTAGTGGAGGGCTCCAGAAACTCATGCTACCTGTAGTTCTTTAACGTCCAATGACGTCACCGAATACACGGACCTCTGCCATTTGGCCCCCATAGAAATGCTACCGTTATGGCCGGGATCGAACACGCAACCTTCTGATCAGCAGCCGAACACCGTAACCACAACGCAACTGTGGCGGATAGCGCTGCTACAGCGCATCCTGCAGTAACCTGCCAGCACGTGGTGGTAAGTACTATGGGTGTCGAATGAAACCCGAACAGCACCAAGTATTCGCAACGGTGTAATGCACGCTCTCAAGTAATCCCAATTGACAGGCACGCGTATTCGATTTAGCACCATTGCGAACGTGCGCGCCTGCCACTGGGGATAACTGGAAGGTAAGCACTTTACCACTGCCAATGCTTGCTATTTTTCAGGTTCTACTTGAGGCTGATTGCTCATGCTTGATAATAGGAGAAAAAAGAACTGGGCAAAAAAAAAAAAACAGCAAAAGCACACTGAAAAAGACGAAGAAATAACTATCACTTATTATCTTGTTGAAGTCGCATCAATATGCGCATACACACATACACAGGAGCATAGGAAAACGGAAAAGGGGTTACAACGTTCTTCAATGTGTCCTAAAACACTTATTCGCTCTTTCAGTATGGCCATATTCCACATCTCATTGTAGCCGAGGCCCCCGAGAGTACGCGAGCCAAACATTATAGAGCAGTGCACAGCCTCAAATTCACAATTCTCAATATCGGCTGAAATAGCTCGCTCTTCTATTGAAAAACGATGCCCTAAACCCGAAACAACGATGCCATAAACACTAATACTATGACTATTGGCAGATTTGGGCATATTAAGCTGTTTGATCAACGCGGTACGCCACGGTATGTCGCTACATGTCGCACGTGTTTTTGCGTTCAGACTGACAGTAAGCCGCGCTCTCGAAAAAAAAAAAAAGAAAGCAAGGAAAGCCCTCAAGGTGATAACGTGCGCTCGCGAACAGATCTAACTTCTTGCTCCTTTGTCATTACCTCCTGTCAGAGTAAATGTCAAAGTAAGAATTTCGGTTGATTCAGCAATTCTTACTGCGACATTTGCGGTATCGATCACATTTGAATGTTTATTGGATGTAATAACGAATTCATGTACAATATTCCCTTTACTCGCGGTAAGAGATACTTCGGGCATACAGAAAGATGTTTAATTGAAAGATAAAAGGAGCGCCAAAATCCCGGTCAGCGAATCATGCATCCTAGAAATCTTGCAACACATGAGCAGCAAGTCAAATGTACTCACGCTGTTTGAGCCAACTAGAATTTTATCACAAGTGTACGACGATGACACAGGAGAGTCATATGTTAGTGCCGGAATAATAATTACATCTTCAAAAAAATTTATTTTATGAGAACCACTTGCTTTAAGCTGCGCGTGTTTAGTGAGTTCTTTTTTGTTTCCTCATGTGTATGGCAAGACCACACTTGTGAGAATGTGTACGAAAAAGCTTCCTGAAATGAACAGTTTGCGCTCTGTGTTCATGGTGTCTGTAGGCCATCCTAGTATGTTAAGAGTGTGATTACTCAAGAAGGTGCACATCCAACTAGCACCTACTGCTGCTCTCATGCTGCTCTCATTGTTTTATTGTGCATTCATATGGACTGGCACGTGGCGGACCACACACTTGAAGCACTTCATACCTCAGTACGTCACCTGTCTCTATAGGCCTTTGGACAGGCTTTTGAAATAAATAAAAAAAAAACTTGAAGGGCACTTGAACTTCGCCTTCAAGCGTAGAACGCGATAGCGTATACAATTAAGTCCTGTGTGCATCGCCATCTCAAGTGCTTGCCTCCTTTCGATTGTTGGTGCATGTCTCAACCATGCCTTAAGGCAATGAGAGACTGTGCGTGTAACATTGACCGTTTTAATCTATCCTAGAATGCATATTGCAAGTACAGTTGCGAGTGCCCACTACGCCATAATTATTTGTTTCGCGAAACAGCGAAGGGCCCACTAGCTAGGCCTCCGTTTAAGGTAGCACGCGAACACATATTTGAGCGCATTGTAATAGGTGGGACTTTAATACCCGAACTCGTTGTGCAAATCAAATATTTTAACACCTGGTACAATCACAAGCTTTCGCCACGCAATATTACGTGAGTTAAGGAGACTGATTCGACTACATGAAATTCTCACTGGGTTTCTTTCAAAGTTAGTCACGAGCAATAGAATGGCTCTATGGCAGAAAACCTACTTGCCACGCAGAATGCCTTGGTTCGATTTTCAATCGGGCCAAAATTTTCTATTATTCTATAAGCATATTTCTTCATTTGTCGTTCACGGACAAGATGATAACTTTTTTGCTCACAACCAACGAAGCCTACAAAAACTTTCTTCGAAACGAGCGCATTAACGCTATTGTATTAAAACAGTTCGACAGTACTTACTGATCTATATTGTTTCAAAAATCATCAATACGCTTACCATCAACCGATGTTTCTCTTTTACGCGCCTCGCGATCATGAAGTGTTGCCGGATATTGCTTGGGGTTTAACTGAATGGATTCCTTCGAAAATGCGTTGTCTGGACTTGTCTATTATCAGCAGTTGATGCTGACGCAATAAGAAACCGGCTTACACGAGGCATTTTCAGAGCTTGGCCATAGTTTCGCTTTTACAGTTACATGTTACTACGGGCGCCAGCGAATTGGTCATCGTTCCACAGGAAGTGTGCGACCACGCCTAAAATAAAAAGAGAGAGAGAGAGAGAGATGAGAAAATGCTCGAGGTCATGACGCTCACTGACGAAGTTTGTAGCCCTTTGTCTTCATCCCGTGTATGGCTTCAAGCTCGCTGGGCAAGACGGAAAAAAAGACAACGGGCTCATAGCGCACAGCAAATCCATGTAACTGCTCTCGCATTGATTGATACGAAGATTTTTTTTTTTGCAGCAAGCTATGCGTGAGGCAGTAAACTACTATAGAGAGATCACTTGACAATTATAACGAAACGGTTTGCAGGATTTTTCAAGCCAATTATTTGTTTGCAAACAAAAAAATCTGGCGGGGCACTTTACCGGGAGTCTAAGAGAGTTCCGAGGAAATGTATTAGATTGAAAGTGTGAGTCGTGGCTGCAATACATGTCAAAAATAAACATGATTAGGTGGATTTCACGTGAGAGCCCTTTAGGAGGCGTAATGTATTACATTGAAAGACAAACCTGCCATGTAATAAACGCAGAAGGTTATGCACCGTTAGGCGCAGAACCTCATCTGTTGGCTATGTACACGCTGTTGTCGACACATTTCTCTTGTCTCTTGCGTAGGGTGCAATATGGGCCACTCAGGCAAATATCTTGACGAGCGCTTGTGCAAGCGTGCACATATTGTAGGAAAGAAAAAAGTGAGACATTACTGATCTGCGTAACGGCGCGATAGGATGTGCCCGCAATTGCGGCGAATCACGGTGATTGTTAACAGCGAAGCTGTTTAGCAAATCGTCCCTTGTTCGCCCCGTAGAAAAAAAAAACTATCATCATCAGCAAAGGGTATGCGCCACAGAAATTGGGTAAATCCCCCTATACTCCACACAGCTAGGTTCACCAAAAAAGGAAGAAAGTAGCAGCTAGCCCAACAATTGACTGCGAAGCGACGGCGGCGTACTGATGACCCCAAGTACGTACAACGAAACAATACTGTAGGGAACGGGAAAGGGAAACCGCGGCTGCGAGAAGAGCCCGAAGTGAGTGAAGGCCTGCTCCAACAACGACGTCACCGTGTCATGCATCCGGTCGTCTATGGTTTACGTAGGAGCTCCATGCGCTGAGAATATACACAGAAACAAGCTAGCATCACCTAACTAAAGCCTAGTAACGACCCCATTATATAAAATAAACCCAGAAACAACCTGTTTAAGCTAAGGCCTAGAAACAACTTTGAAGTAACTAGCTCAGCCTCCAGAATTGTCTCATTTTGCTGTTTCAAGGCTAGCGCGGCTTATACTGGCACCTTCAAAAATTTTTTAGCCCAAAGATAAGCAATTAAATATAATAACTGAGAAAGCTCAGATGCCGGTGGAACAGCGCGCCTGCATGAGTGAACCATCGCTCGCTTCGTCTAGTATAATAGTCGGAGGGGGTAAGTATGTGGAGCTGGCGACTGTGATTAACTAGATTTTCTTTATTTCCATTTTCTTATCTTTATGCATCATCGAAAATTAGCGTCATGTAAGCCTTTCTACAGATGTAGGCCTATATTGCATTCCTGGCAATAAGAATCGTCAGCTGGATGCCAGCGCTTACTTACCCCGCCTGGCTGCTTTTTTCTTTCGTGTTACCAAATTAATTGTCATGTATCCCCGAGAACCAGGTCGCATACTCGGAGGAATGGAAATACTGATGTGCGTCCTGCGAAACTAATGACAGGAACATGCCCGATGATTTTGAATTATATACCTTGCAGTGGAACGAAGGGCGTAGTTTCGAGGCGAGTACATGTTACCAGGCTCATCAATCAAAACGAAATACCTACTCAGGTTTCGCATCTTCTAAAACTCAGTGCATATATTAACACTGTGCCAAAAGCAAAAGAACAAAAACAAAAGAGAGTACTGAAGAGCTTTGTAGTATTTTTTTAAAGAACTAGAGAAGACGCGTCCTCTCGAAACCAATTGACTTAAAGTTTGATATATTCCTTTCAAACTACAGTGCTCCATTTTCAACACTATCTGGCGGTGTCTTTCTTGTATATGGCTTTTAGCATGTCGTATATTTCTTTTATATTTGTTGGGGACCTTGCTTTTTCATTTGTATTCGAACCCCAGAAGTCTTGTACCCAATGATTCTTATAACTTATTTCCTAGTATTGCAATGTGACTGTAAGTCATATTACAAACATGAAACCAGATTTTATTCAGGACAAATATAAAAACACGCTTCACTATATAACAAAACTTTGGAGCCCGTAAGACTCCAATTCTCAATGCAATGTCTCTTTGTGAAACTCAGAAACTGAAATACAATAGATACGTGCTCCAGTATACAGTAAACGGCGCTGTTATATTTTAATCATATTAGAAATCAGGCAGAATCGACCACTACGAAACCAGTGCGGCTTCTTGGAATTAAAATGATGGTTAGGCCTAAACCCATCGCCTACATCGAATGCTTTCTATTGTGCTGGTTAAAAGAAACACGTCAGAACTGCCAGCTCTGCTGTAGGTTTACCATGATTGCTCTAATAGCACCACTACTCTTTTCTCACCCATGATTAGTGGTACTATCTCGAGTGGTACTCACTGTATGAAAAATACAACGTGTTGTCAAGTGAATATCTTTTCTTCATAGAGTTACGCAACCACTACGAGGGTGATTTCATATTTTAATCCAGTAATGCCGATTTTTACAACTATAGAAAAGATGCTTGCCGTTGGGCACTTTTTTCATACTTTCCCCTTTTATCTTCTTTTCATCATCGAACCATTTGTAGAGGACCGAACAATGTTCACAATAGTTACAAACAGCTTTCTAAAAATGAGGCGCCCACATGTAATGCTTTCTTCGATTTTTCGCCAAAAACCGAGAGACGGTGTCCCGTTAAAAAGTCCCACAGTTTCTGGAAATGCAATTGGTAACCAATCAGAAGGGCTTATCCTTGAAAAACGACAGGCACTGCGATATTTTAAGCGAGAGCAAGGAGCTCATACTGTGCGAGAGCCTTCTTCCGCATACAAAGGATGCCGTACTGTCTGCAATATTTCTTTCCTTCGAGTTGCGGCTGCCTCTTCTGCTATTTTGTAAAGGTCGTACGTGGGAGGGTATACATGCCTTCCAACTGCATCGACTGCTTCTACGAGCGTATGTTCATTGTAGTTTTCTTTTTGCTTTCCCACGTGGAAATCAGTTTCGTCAGAACTTCAGCAATGCTCAAATGTGCTTGAACGAGCAGCGTTAAAGGTCTGACCGGGACGACAGCAGGAGGAGTGCCGATGCGCTTCTCTGGACGTTGTTCTTCGGGAATTAAAAGCAGACGCGAGAGCAGTACGCATTACGTACGCTCGTTGCACTCGAACAGTCCACCTCTGCCAGCTTTATGCGAACGCATCGGAGCGATACGCCTTTTCTTCCTCTTCTTCACCTAAGTATCGCTGAACCACGCATGATTTGACGAGGTCCCCAATATTCAACGAAACAAACCCAGCTGTTCTATCGAGAGGAGGAACCGCGCAGAATTTCAGTGTCTGCAAACAAGCTCGGCAAGGTATACAAAGAAAAATTAAAAGCTCGAAATGGAAAAGAGAATGCCGGTAGAGCATAAACAGAAAAAAACTTCCATTGAATATGTCTAGTAAATTTTTTCTCAACCGTGAAATTGCGACGTTGGAGTACAATATAGGTGCCCAAGCTATTGGACATATTTCTTTTACCTCGGCAAATAGTAGCCTTCCTGGTATCGAAGAAGACCATTGAAATTGTCAAAAAGGCCAGCAAAAAGGTATCAGGTACTCAGAATGATTCCTTGGGTGATTTGAGGAATTTACACTACTAACAGACGCAGAAATGAGGCTTTTGGTTGCGTTGCACTTTTATCATTAATATAAACTAACGCGTACCCTCTAGTAATTCCGGCTTCTAACAAACACCATACAGTTTTTTTAAAGCTGCCGAGAAAAAAAACACAGCCTCGGAACTAGTAGACGCATTCCTAAATAATGCTAAATTAATGTTGTAAGCCTCTGTGACCTTTACAATATTTCCTATTTTTCCTTACTTTTAATTTCGAAAACGAATTCGTCATGCGTGTGGACACGCAGCGGGTTTTAGGAGCACTAGGTGTTCAGACTTTTATTATTTCTTCGTTTGCGTTAAATATTCATCACTATCCCCCAATTCAATGCATTACTTGTCATCCACCCTAAACAAGGATGTCGACGGCTACCGAATTGGCAGATCTTTGTGAAGAATTTCTGTTCTTCATCCGAAGAAGATCCTAAATAAATAGGAACCATATTAAGTTCTTTTAAAGCGGCCCTGTAGCCTCAATTACCACTTTGTGACGCATTCCCTGAAACAAACTCGCATTTTGGCTCAGAAAAGCCCTTCATACTTTGATTAAGCAATGGCTTCCAGGTCCATCCACCATAGTGTGGACGTGCATTGGCGCCGATAACGCTGCTCGAAAAGCCTCTGAAAACCGCCCACCGAAACACTGTCAAAGTCAGACGCCACTAGATTGCTTCGCTTGCTCGAACGGGACATCGGGCTTTCTCGGTGTTTACAAGGCTTGTTCTTCGTTCCAGCATAACGCTCCGCGCCAGCACCAGACGGACGCACTGCTACGTTGCTTTGTCTGGTAAGGCAAGGGAAGCTTTTGCAGTATTTTTTGTATTCGGTGTTGCAATCGCAAGTGACTCTGTTTATAAGAAATGTGGTGCCTATTAAATCCTCGAAAATATTCTGTCCTCTGTACAAGAGCGGACGCTCAAGAGGTCGTTAGCTCCTAATAGTGATGTGCAGTAGACACAAGATACATCATTTGATGATACCACCTTCTTGGCTCTCGAGTCTATCGATTCTTTACTAAAGGGCTTATGAACAAAAAAAAAACCTGTATGACTTTGTAGTAAAGTATACTTTGTTACTTTGGACATTGAAGAGCGGCTATTGCGCGAATGTACATTGTTTATATCTATTTTACTTCCATGATTTCATCTCCAGTTTCGCCCATGAACAGGATTTAGGGACGTCTGCTCGTAGATTGATATTGCTTTAGCGCAGCTCAGTTTGAGCGTGAAGGAAAGATACTATGCAGTCAAGAAGGGGAAATTAAACAGTGTTAGCGCTACAGTCTCTTGTAGCGCCATTTCTCGTCAGCCAAAGCAGTGGCCTGCCGTAACTGAATGGGAAATAAGTGAAAAAGTTAGGTCGGATGAAAAAAAGTAGTTATCAAAAATGACTCCAGGTTCTATACAGCAAATACTTATTTGAACAGTCTGACAACATTACAGTGTCGCACTACAAACCACGTGGCTTCCCAGAGTGTTTAATATTTAACAAAGGGAACCCATGTGTTTCTATCGGTGGTGTTAAATTGACCTGGGAAGCCAGGCGTTTTATAGTGCGATGATGCAATTTTTTTAAATGTACCATTGGGTTTCTTCGACATATAACCTGAAATCTTTTTGATAAATTGCTTGTTTTAAATATATATGATTCTGCATCACTTAATTACCTTTAAATTATGGCAGGCTGCTCTTCCTGCCTTCAATAGATGGCGCAGCGTTCAGATGTCCACAATTCCTGGGAAGGAACTCTAAGTGCAGTCTATCAAGTCAGCTTGTTGTCCTTGATAGGTAATATATATATATATATATATATATATATATATATATATATATATATATATATATATATATATATACGCAGCACAGCCTAACTCACTCAAGGAAAAATTCGGCAGATCTGCATATGCATAGCATTGTTTTTTATTTGAGTTATTGATGGCCGTCATTATATGACATGTATTTGACTATTGAGTGATTGTCTCATATGCATTCATGTACAATACGGTATTTACCATGCTGTGGATTTTGGGTCGGTTTAAGAAATGTTTATAGCAGCAGCCAGTGTTGTACACCCAAGAAACTTTTGGCCACTTCAGTGAGCGCTAACAACGAAGCAGAAAGAGTGTGTTTTAAGCTGTGCCAGACTAGGCGAAGAATCTTTTTTCGCTTTCAGGTAAAATGAAGGCCCTTAGAGTCAAAGACTAGCTCTTGTCACGTTGTGTAGTTTAGAATAATAATAATTGGAAGTATTTGCACAGACAGAGAGAAAGAAAGAGGCGAAAATTTGTGGGAAATTCGCTAAGGCTTTTGTTCTCCGCCAATGCCATGAGGCTGCGCTGGCGCACAAAACAGGAAGCCGCTTAGCACTTGTGTTTGTAAACAGAGAAAACGTTCATATACAGTGCATAACCTCTCCCTTACATTCGTCACGCCCTCATGTCATGCTAAACCAATTTCGGTATATATCATGTCAACAAAACAGCTGAATGTGCACCATGAGTGTGGTATAAAAATGATGCTGTAGCTGAGATACATAGCATAATCTGGATGTAGGGACCTGTCATTTATGATCGTAATGCAGTCTTGTCACACCGTATCAGTCTTGGTATAATCCGGTGAATGAAAGAGCCACGAGCGCATCATGACCAAGGCTTGTGAATCAGGCTATAATGACATACATGACAATTTTTATGTTACCGCCTGTCATTTATGTTCGTCATACAAAATATTAATGCGCACTGTAATTCTGAGGCAGATACAGCTGACACGGCTTCGGGCGCCCCAACACTGTGACACGTAAATAATGCCTAACAACCTTTGTGTTACAATTTACACATTGTGATCAGTTATGTTCATCATACGCTCTTGTCACGCCATACTACTTTTGGTATACAATAAGTGAGCGAAACATCCACGGCAGCACCAAAATCATGGCATGTAAATCAAGCCGTTCAGGGCATGCATGCTTTGAAGGTAATGTTATTACTTGTTTATGTTTGTCATGCAGTCACTTCCTGCCATATCAGTATTGGTGTTTTGGTATACATCCCATTAACATAATAGCCAAGAGCACAAAAAGTCGCAGACAGACAGACAGATAGACAGACAGACAGACAGACAGGCAGACAGACAGACAGACAGACAGACAGACAGACAGACAGACAGACAGACAGACAGACAGACAGACAGACAGACAGACAAGACAAGACAAGACAAGACACGACGAGGCAAGACAAGACAAGACACGACGAGGCAAGACAAGACAAGACAGACAAGACAAGACAAGACACGACAAGGCAAGACAAGACAGACAGAGACCGGAAGTCACTCTACTTCACTGAAGTGTGCCTCATTTAATATATTTCGCTCTGTAGGGCTCACTCGGCCTGTGACTCACTAAAATTGACCCACTCGAACTGAAACTCGCCAAAACATTAATATGCGGCACTCACTGAGACTCAGACGTGAGAATAAACAGAAGGCGAGACAAGGCTGATTATACTGCTGAAGTTCAGCTTATTGAGCCATTCGGCGAAATACGTAGAGGCTCACTGAGAGTCGCTCAGGAAAAACGTTTGGCACTTATGGCTCACTCAGGCTCAGGGCTCGATTTTAATTTCTATGTCTCTGAGTAAATAGACTCATGAGTGAGTTTGTCGACCTATGTTGTTTTCGGAGCACGGCACATACCTATGGAAGAAATTAGCCGGGTAGTGGGTGAAACTTTCTATTACTTTCTGTTGTTTATCTTTCCTAAATACTATAGTTTTTGTTGATTGATTTGAAGTGCGAAATATCAATAATAAAATATATAGAGCTAGCAGAATTTACCAAAATGTCTGTTCAATGGCGATGATGAATTCATCAATGGCCCAAAATTCGTCAGTGGCCCCAATGTGCCAAATTCGAAATAACCCTAAAAGAAAGAATAAGCGTTAAGATAAGTTATTGATATATGGGGTTTAACGTCCCATAACTACCATATGATTATTAGTGCCGGCGCAGATTTCAGAAAACTGGAACCCTTATTTTTTCCTCAGTTTATTGAGCTGATGATAGGATAGCATGAAGAGACCAATCATTTTTTCCTGGTTACAAAAGAAAGAAGTGTACATTTAAGGGCAATGTTTTTTTGTTAGACACAATTATAACGAACACTAACACATCATGATGCTAAGAAAAGTACAGGGGATGTTATGGATTTCAGTGTCAAGTTCAAACTGCGAACAAGAATCGCGCGTATGTCGTTCTCCTAGTTGGCGGGTGACGTGCTTGTTACGCGTTTTCCAGTACGCACGCAACTTCGGCACTTCATACTTGCAGGTGTGCCACGTGTGCTGCTTCAGGGACTCGCTCGCTGGATTTCGTGCCGACCGGTTGTGCCCTCGCGATCTCCGACGTCAGCGTAGCTCTGGCTGACTGGGCTGCCCCTACGCTAACTCCTGATGCCGATCTTCGACGGCAGCGTAGCTATGGCCTACTGGACTTCCCCTGCGCCATCTCCTGACGCCGACAAGAGCTCTCGCCAGTAGTGCCCCGTCCTCATACTCCTGAAACCGTATCCATCTTTCCTGTCTTCTTCTTACTTCCGTCGTTCACTGTCCTTGCGCCTCGCTCTCTCCTTCCTCTCTCTCTGTCTCTTTACCTTTTAATCCTATCCTTTTAATCCATTCTCTAACCTCATCTATTGTCAGCTACTGCTGAGGTGTCCTCCCCCTGAGAGACATCTACAGTGCTCACTTTTCTCTTCTCTTCATTTAAAATCACTCCCCCCCTACCCTATGTACTGGTTCGACACGCACCAGCCTGTTGCATCATCTGACACAAGACAAGTGCTTGTAAACTATGTTTTATAGGCAAACACTATAAAAAAATTGCTACTTAATGCGTTTGAACAGAATTTAACAGTAGCCAGAAAGTAGCCGTGAAGCCTACTTGAAATTTTCAGACGGGGCCATAAGGTATGTGATTTAGAGCAAGGTAGACACCAACGCAACCCTGCATTGGATTCAGAAACTGAATTACCTAAGAGCACATCGCTTCCTTTCAAATAGTAAGTGTTCTAATAAATGATCCTCTCGTTCAAGACTGCGTACGGAAGTGTCGATTTCTGCAGTATTGCCCTAAAAAGTGTCTTTCATGGCGATAACCTGGTCAAAGAACAAGTCTTCTTAGGAATTGGATGGATTGATTGATATGTGGGGTTTAACGTCCCAAAACCACTATATGACTATGAGAGACGCCGTAGTGGAGGGCTCCGGAAATTTCGACCACCTGGGGTTCTTTACCGTGCACCCAAATCTGAGCACACGGGCCTACAACATTTCCGCCTCCATCGGAAATGCAGCCGCCGCAGCCGGGATTTGATTACGCGACCTGCGGGTCAGCAGCCGAGTACCTTCGCCACTAGACCACCGTGGCGGAGCCCTTCGTTTATAATTGCAAAAGTATTCTCGAATTTGCTTGCGTGTCAAAAATATTGGAAATAAATCCTTCCCTTTCAATTTTTAGTATCGAAGGTAGGCTATGCCTTCGAGATTGCAAAAGGTAATCTGTGCGCCTGTATGGTACGGACCACATATCATGGCTACGAGTGCGCAAGCCACTATTCTCGTAGGATTTTCAATTAGACACATTCATAATTTCGTGTCATGAGACGTGCCGATGCGGGACGACACCACGATAAATATGTTTCGTTTGTCCAATAGACGTGGTTGTCACTTTGGTAAGCTACGCACGCATGTAATGAAAACTACTGAGATGGGTCGTGAGTGTTTTAACCAGGCTTCCTTGCTGCAAACACTTCTTTCTGAAAGCGTAAGAAGCCAGTGACCTGAATTACCGAGTCATTATTCAGTGCCACTTTTAAAGGCAATAAATAAATCAATCAATCTTCTGTTTTTGACAATTGAGTCATACTGCAGGTGCGTTTGGCGACCAGAAAAGTAAAAAAAATTGTAGTCCACATCATGAGAGCAATGCTGCCAGACTGTTACGCGATGCCTTACACAATCACTTCATTATGGTGTCTGTGCTGCTCACAATGAATGAGGCTACAAACAGCCGACACCTGTCACTGCATATCTAATCGGTATGTGGATTCTTCTTCAGTTTTCAAGAGGGCACCATGGAGCTCAAGGTGTATATTTACGTTGCCCAGGAAGGAGTGCTTTGAAGTTCAGCTTAACGTATCCCCATATGTGGAGACCCGGATACATACAATATATATATATATATATATATATATATATAGTCCAGTAGATCCTCCGTCAGCGATCACAACGTGGTTCATTTCGACGTTTCGGCCCAGAGTCTGGCCTTCATCAGGATTAAAGGTACAGTTTGTTGGTGCTCAGCTTTATACAATCTCAAATCAGAGGGAAAGGAAAGAGAAAAAAGACAGACAAAAAGAAAAAAAAGAAAAAAGAGAAAAAGAAAAAAAGAAAAAAAGGAAAAGAATATAAGGTGGACTACCCTCGGGCGCCCCCCTTCCACTATTCCTTCCACTTCCCCCTTCATCTCTCTCCCCTTTCTCCCCTTCACCTTTCGGATGTCAGTGGTCTGTGTATGCTTCCTTTCACTAACGCATTCTTCCCGACCAGACGGCGCCTCCTGGCACTGGCGGTTTGGTGTGGGGCAAAAAAGAGCTTTTTTTAGGGAGTTCTAAGCCTTTAACTACTCGGAGACCCGTCAACATTTCGTCGTAGAAAGAGGGGTGCCGCGTATTGCGGCAGGGGCTAGTAAGCGGGTATTTTAGAAAGTTTTAAGCCTTTAACTACTCGGCGCCCCGTCAACATTTCGTCGTAGAAAGAGGGGTGCCGCGTATTGCGGTAGAGGCTGGTAAGCGGGCGCAATGCGAATTCCTTGCCCGCTTCTGGATTACGCGTGCAGAGGGGGCCTCCTGGCTGTGCACAGGGTTGCTGTTGGGCATGTCATGCATGGCACTATTGACTGGGTAGTAAAATAAAACAGAAAACAGACGACAGCTGCACTTAGGAAGAGTAGTTACACTTGGAATTGTTTTGAGTTGTCCAGTGCCTTTCGCAGCTGCAAAGCCGTGAACTCTGGTACTATTTTCATTATTGCCGTTATTGTTTTCTAATGCTTTAATTGCTGCAACTGTACCAGGATTCTCATTTATTCCTCTATCGAAGGTGTTAAATCGGTGGATAAGGTATGACTCTCGTTGTTCACGTACTCGATTTGATTTAAATCCTGTCTCTAAGAGCGTTACTGATAGTTTGTCGAATGCATGGTCGGGAAGATTGCGATGTTTTGATAGAGGTAGACTTGGGGCTGATTTCGCATGGGCTCTGTGATTATTGAAGCGAATCCTAAATGGTGTTTCTGCTTGTCCGATGTACTGCATACCACACACGTTGCATTCGAGTAGGTATACGACTTTAGAGGAATCGCATGTTAGGTTTCCTCGTATGTTAATCGAAAACTTGGATTGTGTGCTGGTTGCTTTGTGTGTTTCTCGCATCGCCTTACATACAAGACATCGTGGCTTTAAACAAGGTCGGCATGAATTATTGGGGGGGTGATGTGTTAATTTGAGAGAGGACAAGTGTGTCTTTGAGGTTACGTGGTCGTCGGTAAACGACGCTTGGAGCGGATGGGAATGCGCGTTTCAGACGTTCACTTCGTTCCAGAATGTTGTAAAGTCGTTTAAGAATTTTGTTTACATTGGGGAAGTTTGTGCTGTAAGTCAAGCAGAGGTTTGTTCGTTGTGGGTCTTCTTGCGGTGGTTGCTTCATAAGTAAGTCTTCACGCTTTAGTTTTCTCACTTTTTGAACAGCGTCATTAATTACATGTGGGGGGGGGGGGTATTTTTGTTTCTCGAGCATAAGTTTTAGCCTCTGTGAGCTCGTGTCAAAGTCAGCGTCTCTAGAGCAGATTCGCTTAAACCGGTGAGCCTGGCTGTATGGAATACTGTTTTTACAGTGGCGTGGATGATCGCTTTGGTAATGGAGGTATTGTTGTCGATCCGTTGGTTTGCGATATAGGGTTGTAGACAGCTTCTCTTCTTCTATCGTTATGGTAACATCAAAAAAATTTACGGTTACTTGCGAGTATGTGTGTGTGAAGTGTATGTTCGGATGTACAGCATTGTAAGTGTCGATAAAGCTGAGAAGTTTGTCCTCGCTGTGGGTCCAAATAAGAAAAATGTCGTCTATGTATCTTCTGTATAACATTGGTTTCAAGGAACTTTGTGCAGTAGATCCTCCGCTGACGGAGGATCTACTGGACTATATGCAACGCTACGGCCACTCAACCACCATGCCTGCATATTATATATATATATATATATATATATATATATATATATATGGATAATAGCATCGCTAGGGAAGGCGGGCTCAGTTGGACGAAGAAGAAGAAAAAGACGAGGCAAGCAATTAGCAATTCGTACAGATAAAACAGAAGCAACTTAATGGACAGAATATCCCCACCTCAAGTCAGTTCTCATTGACACTTCAATGGAGTCAGCCCAGGAAGGTCGAATTTATTAGTACTAGATTACGACACCATGTGCTCTCTCTGATTCTATATTTACACTGAGTGGGCCTGGTGACATCACCACTCTGTGTATTCTGTGAAAAAATAGAAACATTTGAACATTACTTTTCATCAACTCATTGATACTCTTTACTTAGCCAAAGGCCTCTATTCAATCTATTTTTGAAAGTAGGTGAAAGTTTATTGCTAGAAACCGTGCTAAACTTCGGTGCCTCTGCTTTTGAAAACTGCCACAGGGACGCACTCAATGCAGTTTGCGATTTTATTCAAGCCACTAAACGTATGACACTTTAAATCTCAACTCTAAAAATACTGTCCTAGTGAAATTCTTATATATTTTATATAATTTAAATGGTCGGGTGAAGCAAACGCAGCTGCCTCGTCAGTTCGATATTTCAAAATTCTTTTTGCCGTTTCTTCCTTCTCTCTCTTTCCCTGGTTCTTTACATTATTTGTATCTTATGTTATTGATTTTATTTGTATTATTAGGCCGTATTGTGGTGATATTTGAAAGGTTGCGCTACGCTTTCTTGGACAATCTCCCGGAGTGGTCAAGTGCCATAATATAGAGGAAACAAACAACAAACAAATACAACGGCCGGCCCTGCAAATGGGTGCTGTATCTGTTTTTCTCTTGCAATGACACAGCCGTCGGAAATTAAGCCTTAAGGTAGGCACCACCTGTGCTCAAGCATGCTTGGCGTTTGTGACTGGCCATCCCAGGAAAGCCACCAACGCTTCCTCAGACATGGAAAGCACCTACCTGGCATCGCACCAAGTAGAGTTCGGGGACGGCGTCTATGCCCTCGGCCGCTGATAGCCACCCGGTGCTCCGAACGCCATCCGAGGATGGCATCCAGGTTTCTTGTGTAGCTAGACTTTTCTTCACTGGCGCCGCGATACTTATTCACTCCAAGACACCACGAGGGCTCCCCTGGTCAGAAAATGCGTGAAACGCAAAAGACCGGACAAGAAATGTGTCTACGTCTTGCCTAGTTTTTTGCGCTGATTTAAAGAATGTGTAACGCTCTCCATGGAATCAATCCCATTAACAGGGCTCTGTCTTCATGGCAGCCGATAAAAGCCGCTGCGTACGCGTCTTTGACTATATATGAATGCCGCCGTTGTGAGTACTAGAGCCGCTGTACTCTCCGCGAATGCTGTCTCTGTCTCTTCAACCGGATCATCTGACAGCGCCCCGGAGCAACTGCACACCATCGCGCCACTGCTTGACCCAATTCACGCCTTGATAGCGTCGAGCTCCAATCTGTTTCCTGAGCCTTTCCAACATTGTGCGCAATCAATGCCCTGTTGGCTGCAATTGCCTCACAAAAACTTTGCCTCACAACCGGTTGCCTCACAAAAACCGGCGCAAGCTATGGGGTTCCCTCGTGGAGTTCTCACAGTAACTGGACTGTTTGAAGTGCGCACACTCTGGATTCATGACCGCTATCCTGTCATCGCCGGCTACCTATGAGCTACCAATGTTTCACGGATTACAAGACGATGCCGAAGATCCGGTGGCAATCATCAATACTCTTGCAGCTCTCGAGGCATGGCCAGACGAGGAGAAATGGTGGGTAGCCACAGAGCACCTTCGCAGTGCTTCTGAGGCGTGGCACAAGTACGAGTGCGTGGAGCAACGTTACTGGCTGGAATGGAGTGGCAGGCTTATTGCTGTTTTCATTAGGGTTCTACATTACTGTGATCACCGTTCCGCGACAGACAGAACTCGCAATGTGAAAGAACTCGATGAACGAGCTCTGCCCTGCATCACCCAGCCATCTTTCAGTGACCTAGCTCGAGAGGGGCCCGGCCCCTGGAATCCATCTCTGCCGGGCAGCTTCTCTGTGAACAGCATCGGCGGTGCAGCTTCCGTCTTATACCACCAGTCTTCATCCAGAGACCGAGATTTTGAGTAGTAGAAAGCCAATATTTCATGTCCAGCTTGAAGTCACCACGAGAGGAGTGCAGATAACGGCGGAGCAGACACCACCACCGGCAGCGGATTTGAGTATTCGCCAAAGATATCGAATGCTACGATCTTACCTGAGACCACGGCCACTTTCGCGCAGAGGCCATCACCTCTCTTTCCCAGCCCACATTTGTTGAAGGTACCGGAAGAGTCTTCCATAAAACATACCATCGTGCTCGCAGCCCACTGGAGCCGCTTCTGCTGCTTCGAGAGCATAACTTGACCGTGTATGCACACCATTACCTCCGCTCAAACGAGAAGAATGACAAAGTCATCCAGGACAAGTTTAAGAAAGTTGCCGTGTCAGTAATCCCAGAGCCTGTAGATGTACCATCTTCCATCCCGAAGAAGACAGGCTTAGAATGCCCAGCCAAGGCACCTTGTGTGTCTAATTAAATGGTGTAATGGTAACCATTTTCATGCGTGCAACATCTGCCGCTGACTCCTAGATAGAGCCGAAGCCCGCTGCGAGATGTATGCATGGCAGCTGCCCAAAAAGCCCCCTGCAGGGTCGAGACCAACCAGAGCGATAGTCAGTCTCGACCTCCAGATCTTCTGGCAGATTTTCGACCCCAGTGATGCAGCCAGTCTCGTCTTCCAGAGCTTCCAACAAGTTTCCTAACCACAGCGCAGCGTGGCCGAGCACTGCGGCCACAACGAGGCCGCCAATTTCGGCCGCCTGAGTCTTCAGCAATTCTGCAAGACATGTAAGGGAGTGGGGAAAAATAGGGGACCCTAAAGCTTCTTCTTTAGGAGTTGAATGTGATAGCGATATCTTGTTCCTAGTGCATATTTCAGACGCTTACTTCATGAAACCTTTTCAACGTTGCTATGCACCCACTATACGTGGCCTTAAGGTAATAAACGCAGTAGCGTGCGCACCTTTTGTTGTGAGGTACCGGCTTTGAACCGCTGAGCCAATGATAATCGCATATTATGACGCCCGTTGGCATGTACGCTTGTTCCACGCATTATTACTGCAATATTTCATGTTGCATTGTGAAACATGTATACAGGAGGCATGTGTTTGTGAAGAATGAAAGGTAATTTCACTGCATTTTCAAGCAGAGGAAGTTCTTTTCAATGTTTTCACAAGCAGAGTCATGCCCGTGTGGTAGAACATCCGCTTGCTACGCAAACGACCCGGGTTCCATCCCCACTCGGATCCAAACAAACCTGCTTTAGTCCCCACTCCCCTCCACGTTTTGTTTATCAATTGTTTCATTTGCATCATCGCTGATTTTTCGGTCACGCATATGATGATGATTTTTCGCTCACAACCAACGACGTCGAACCAAAATTTATGTGAAACGAGCTCTTTCACGCTATCGCGTTAAAAAAAGCAGCGACCACCCACACACAGCCAGTACCACCGACCAGAGACATTCCGGCAGCTGACCATGCTACATCGCAGCCATCCCCGAATGTAAGAATGACATCGCCGCTGTCACCCTTAGTGTGTTCATGCGGGGCAGGAGGGTTATAACCTGCTAAATCTAATTATAGAAGAAAGACGTTGAGAGCAAGATATGACTTTTATTTATGAGAATCGTTCATTGGGGAGTGTTGCTTGAGCCACCGTTTCGACAGGAGGACTAGTCATCGCGATACCCTGATGGTTGGCTTCAGCAACACTTGGTTTTCAATTCGACGTAAATTGATGAACATGTGACTTGACACACTTCCGCAAACGCACTTTAGGATTAGGTTATTCATGCTTAAGTTTCAATTGTAGTGTGTTCAAAGTACAGGTAATACCCTAACTGGCAACGGATGAATGGAAATACAATAAGATACACAGCTTGCCTGTTATATAACAAGAGCCTCGAACAGGCCGGATGACGTATCCATGGAGCAACATATCTTCACCGACTGTGTGTCATCTGGCTTTGTGTGTTAGTTTTGAAAGGGCTAGTTCTTAAAAGTGAAGAGCGCTGACAACAAAATCACGTGACATCGCTGAATAAGCTTTTCATAAATATTCCGCCAAAGGTGATTAATCATCTTAGATGAAAGTCGGTCCACCTATAGAGACTTGGGCTAGCCTGTCGGGGGTACTTCTTTGGTTTCATGGAACCTGCACACCAAGTTCTCCTGACTGTTTTTAAAAGAAGGCTTTTTTTTTTACTTTTCACGTTTTATTGAATGACGCTGAAGTTTTTACATACCATAAAAATTTTGCTCACAAACGGGTCTCAACAATGCCCCGCTGATGTGGTCTAGTGGCTAAAGTACTCGGCTGCTGAACCGCAGTCGCTGGTCGAATAGCGGCGGCTGCATTCTCGCTGGAGGCTAAAATGCTGTAGGCCCGTGTGCTAAGATTTGGGTGCACGTTAAAGAACCCAAGGTGGTCAAAATTTCTGGAGCCCTCCACTACGGCGTTTCTCATAATCATATGGTAGATTTGGAACGTTAAACCCCACTTATCAGTCAACGGGTCTCAACACTTCCTGGCATGGATGTCGCCACGATCGTTTGTGAATGGGTACTGTAATGCTCACACTGTAAGGTCCAGTGAAGCAGTTTTCAGTCCAGTCTTTTATGACCGGGACTTGTGGTGGTGCTTGTGGACATCATAAACGGGTAGCCACCGCGCACATTGGGTAAAGCCCACTGCTCACCCCTGGTGCACATAAAAATAAAGCCGAACAAACAAGTGTGCGTCACAAAAATTTGTGCTGCCTATTAGAAAACTGTCATAATTATCAACGCCTATGCGAAGAAAAAATTGGTTCAATTGCATTGCACACAGCTTTCACTAAATAAAAGAATACAACAGTTAGCCCGACAAATGGCATGCACGTTAGATACATTGCGTTAATAAATAGTCGCGGCTAAACTATACTACGTCAAAGCTTAACAACAGTGTTCCATGAAGAGCAGTGATACAACATACTGGAGCATCTAAATAGATGCACTGTTGCAAACCTGTGTGCAAGTGTGGCATGGTTAAGATGCAATAATTCTATACTACTACATCAAAGCTTAACAAAGAGTGTTCATCAAAGAGCAGTGATACAAACTATTTGAAAGACTTGCAAAACATTGAAATTTGTTTGCCGGACGAAAAATAAAAGCCTCTAGCTTCACTGTTTTATCGGTGTCTGCGAAGCGGAGCTGGTTGATTTTTTATTTTTTTAAAAGTTCAGACAGCGACACACGATAGAAATATGCTATTAGAGACACAGCGTTTTGACGTGCAACAAATATTCCTGCGAAGAAATAGTATTATTATGATCAGTACATGTATGCAGAAGATATTCCAAATCTATTTAGGCTATTTAGGAACTGTTCTACCATTACCGTAGGGGATGAACAGGATGAAGAAACAGAAGCGAAGAGATGCTTTAGCACCACATTACCCTGACGCGGGTGGTTTTTTTAGCTCTGATACAAAAGCACAAATTTTCAGTGAGTCTGTTTCAAAATTATTTGAACATAAATTAACATCATGGGTGACCCTAGGTGTTTCCTATACCACATATCTCATTTTATCGTCGTCCGCACACGGAGACGTTGTCGCTCTTGCCAGCATCTGCTTTTCTCGTGTTCGGCTCGAACGTGTGGAGCTTCTGAGGTACAAATCCTTCGCTTTCGCCCAGAATTCAGCCGCTACATAAAGAAACAAGGTTTGGCCAATTCTGTACCATCGCGGTCAATGGGCCAGAGAGTTTTTTATAAATACTATAGAGGGAACTCTTACTCTAATGTCAAAAGAACTGCAATGCATGGTGCTTCATCTAGCGTTGGAATGATCGCTATCACATGAATTTACCTATTTTTGTTACTTTCGGCTTCATTTGGCTTCCCGTGGCTGGGAGCTGCTTTGTCACAATACGACAATCAGCTTATCTTCAGTAGTCACACTTCACACGTTAAGCATTTAGGCTCATCAGTTCAAATCGGGTCACGAAGTTGAACACAATTTGTTCTTCTATGCGTAACAAAAACAAAATACCACAATAAACAAAGCCACGAGTGCACTTTAAACCTGTAAGCATGAAGACTATACAAATTTGTGTACTACCCATCTATCCCACGGTCGCTGAACAATCACAGTGCCACAGTTCCCTTTAATTAATTTGAAAAAAAACTATGCAACGTCTGAGTACATTTCAACTGGCTTGACAGTTGCTGCCGCTGTTTTGGTCAACTTTTCTAGGACAGGTAAGTTTCAAAGCTGTGCGGTTTCGCGCGGCATTGCCGCCATAAGCGGCAGACGTGGCGCTGCTGTCGCATCAGAATTCACTCACTCCTCCAGTCTTCTGTCAGCGGTGAATGTTGCAGCGCGTCGGTATAAGTGTCATATTCTGGAGTTTTGCGGGCACGCAGCACCACCTGTCACGCAGTTTTGAGTAGTGCAAAGCCCGACTCCCTTGCACAACTTTCTGCGAAACCAGGTGCTACTATAGCGTACGAAACATCGATTGAGCTAGCTATTAGGTGTACTTGCACTTTGAACACTTAGAAAAAAGAGCTACGAATTTGTCTCCGCTAGTCGGACGCATCACAGAACCACCATTACGTGCTTTCACTAGCCAGAACAACAATGAAAACAAGAGCAAACGCAACAGCTCTGCTCTCTACGACAAGAGACCCCCCAGTCGGCGCTACTGTTGCGTCGTGAATATTTATGGGCGTAAATGACTTTAGTATTACCGGTTTCCGCAGTTTTCGTGAAGCAAAACAGGCCGTTGAAAATGTTGAAAAAAATTTAGTGTCAAATTTCTTTCCTCCCTCCTCTGTACTTACGGCCTCCTGGTTCTGCGTGCGTTTGGAACGGTATTTTTTTAATCTCACAGCTTTCTGAGCACAGCTAACTTCCAATAAATCAGCTCAGATATTCTGAATTTTGTAGACGCCTAACCAACGAAGAAAGAATTAAAGACAAAAGAAATAAGTATAAGACACGTCCTTTCTGAATTATTTTTAATATCTCACAATGACTTTTATGGAGCTCAAATTCAGTAGATTGGCGTGTCATACTTCAAGGGCTATGTCATCATGTGCTAGACATGAATGATGGGCAAGTACGAAAAAATCTGCATCAAGAAAGCGCGACGGAGGAGCCGACGCACATAGCCGTTCCTGCACGCAGCGCGCGGTTCTTTCAGTACTGTTCGACTGCAGCGCCACCACTACGGGCAACTTGGAAGGGATCAGGCGTCAACACTTCTAGTACACTCTACCGCTGCTGCGCGTTGACGTCATGTTCCCCTCGCAGTGCACGCTGACGTCTCTCTATTCCTCGCCTGCCGCGCACTCGCCGCGGAGCTCACAGCTGCCGCTTTGTTCTTTTGCCGCAATACCTGCCACAACCACCACTCGCTACACCACCGACTCGTCGGTTCACGCTCAATAAGCCCGATGCGCACATAACATAAACACTGAAGCATGTCTGTGTTACCTACAAGACCTACGCCAACCCTCGTTTCAAATGAATCTTCCAGCGCTCACTGCAGCACCGGCGTTAGTGCCGTTCAACCCATGACACCAACTGTGTGCAACACTGCGGCTTCGCATCCCATCAGGATTCCCTTTGGGAAAATGGTCCAAGTTTTTTCTCTTAGACTATGCGGCTATGTTGATCCTACATTGCTGTTGATTTGGCAAGAAACTTAAGGAAGTTACAGACAGGCGATGAGAGCCTGAAAGAACTGCTGGTGCAGAGGCAAGATATTCCCCAACTTTCTGGAGATCATAATAGAACTTCACCAGCACACGCTAATTTCAATTTATTATTTTAAATTTATTGATTCAAATTTAAACAGTGGCAAGGCCGAAAACTGCCCGCGTACGCTTGAATCAGCTTTCAAAGGTTTTCTTGTCATTGCAGCTCCGATGCTGAGTTAACCGTTAGGGTCGAATGTATTTATTTGATCTTTGCTAGTAGTGAGGGTGTCTTGGGTTGGCTGGAGGACGCCGCTTTTACTGCCCGTTTGGCTTCTCATATTGCTGCATCTCTGGGCTCTAACGCTGTCTCCCTGCTAGCCACAGATTGGTCAGTTTAAGCACGGTCTTTGTCTCTTATTAGACCATAGAGCTAGCCCCCTCCTTCACGACAGTCGTAAACGCAACTTTCATGCCGAATACTCTGAGGGGAGCTTCAGAATAGGCAAATGGAAGAAGTACGCTAGGAATTCCAAGTAGGAATGGGAGAAGGAGGTGGGTTCAGAAGATTTTTTTTTCTATTCTTGGCCCACATGATTTCACTCTGCTCTTTATGTAGTTCGGCATAGTTCTAAAGTTACCTGCACTAGATTCTTAAACCCTTATTAATCACTTGTGTTTCATATTTGCTCGACACCTTCACACTTGCTTTCACTATGGCCGCAGGCGTCTTAAAGAAAAGCGAAAGATATCATTCGAGACAGTGATTAAGACATTTTAAATATTTCCCCTTGATTTGTTGAGTTAGGCAGTTATGTTTCACGGAAAAATTCAAGCACTCCAACCAGGCATGCACCTGCAGTTAACCTCCCCGAGTTGTGTTTTGTTTTTCTCCCTTCCTTTCTTGCGAAGAAGTCATCGCTGCCCGCTTCGAAATATAGAAAAAGTGGCCCCTAGTAATTATTGTGGTGCAGTGAACTTCATCAAAATTAAAAGGCGAAATTGAATATTTAGATAACCTCGAATATTTAGAATATTTAGATGATCTTACTGTTCAAGATGGCAATTACAGATGTGTAGTTCTTTCGTGTTCGTCGACGTATGCACGTCATGCGTGCTATAATTGCAAGCGCACTCAGCACACTCACTCAACGAATTCAGTCGAGGTTGGTATAACGACACTTACTCAGTCTCGGTGTCTCAAAATAATACGGGAGTCGCGTTCTTGCACGTTTATTCTCATGCGAGAAAAAAAAAAAAAACCTGCGAAACTCACAACAAGGATGCAGAATAGGCACACTCGTTCACAGACTGTCACCGTACTTGCAGCATACCAGTTTCAAAGTGGTTGTAAATCCGGCGACTGTTTGTGAACGAATGAGTCACTTCGGCGTCTTTGTCCTGTGTTCCGTTGCTCTAGCTAACACGCACCAACTAGCCCAGCAAGTTTTACGAAGCATGCGTAATGAATTTCGAAGGTACTGCGGTATTATATATATATATATATATATATATATATATATATATATATATATATATATATATATATATATATATATAATTAGTGGCGTGCAGTACACACAAGGCGATTCATCAGTCTGGAATCGCGAGCTACGGCCACAACAAAGGGCAAACCCCATTCTTGAAAAGATAATAAAAATACAGAAAAAGAAAGAAACTGGGGTGGTCTAAGACACGGGAAAGCGCCTCATAGGTAATTCCAAAGCGCAATGTACAGACTCGTACGTTATGCGTTGAAGCATCGATAGTTAATCGTGAGTAGTCGAGAAAACTATAGCTGTACGGTCTATGCCTTAATGATGCTAAACTGAAACAGTTCTGCATTGCTACGGCAGCGCAAAGAAAGAAAAATTGATGATATACAGTCGGCGAAGACCTTTTCGAACAGCTGCTCCGGCGTGTTGCCACACCGACTACACGTTTTCGTCTGCTAGCAGAAGCTTGTTAAGCCGCCATCGCCACCATACCGGAAGCTGCCCTGAAACTCCCACACCTTCGAAAAAGTACAGCGTTCTTTTTATCATCGCCGCTTTTTCCTCTGTCCGCCCGAGCTTCCTGTCTCTTCAGGCGGATGCGGCGAAGAACCAGTTTTCGCCGCTCGGCGCCATGTTGGATGCGCCAAAGCGCCACTGTGTTGCTTGTCCGCCGCATGCAACGTGCAGGACGTGTGGGAGCATTTTTCTCAAAAGTGGTTAATGCTTCGATTTTCTTGATTATCACGGCTGTTCTCAAGCGCAGCCCGTGTCTGCAACAGCGTGCACGTCGCGTGTGCTCCTTATGAAATTAACCGCTGGCACTTACAAAAAACAACGCTATGTTACAATACATATGACGATGCGCCGAACTTCTTTGTTACTTCGAGGTGATACTCTGCGTTGAGTTCAGAGAATACATCGCTAAAAATAGGCGAGCGCTAATTTCGACAGTGATGACGCGACTGCATTTTTCGACCTCTACTACACAGCACCATCTTGGCCATTCTGCAATTCGAAATAGTTTCTGTGGGCAAGAATGACCTTTATCACCTACATTATCTGCAACGCCCATGAAGACATGTAAAACCTTAAGACAATCCAAGACAATGGTTGCAAACTGCGCCGCAGAAGGCAAACATCTCAGAATAGCGTACTGTGCACAAGTCATTGGACAGGCAGCGGAGGGGTAGCATGTGAAGCGTCACGAAATTCTGAGCGAGCACTTTCATGGACATCGTTGACATTGGTGCGGTTAAAAAATATTTAGTTTGTACACACGGGCACCATTCCTTCCCAAATGACTTAAGATACCGCAGCTGGGATTTAAATATTTCTTACTGGTTCAATAATCAGCGTGCCGAGTTTACTGAATCTCATTTAAACCTGTTCTCAATAAACCCAGTTATGCATATCAGCGTCAGATACACAAGGAAACACTATGCTGTAAAAAAAAAAAAGATTAAACGACGTGTAATACTCTAGAACTTGTGCATGACTTGCAGCAGCTCTTCTGCCGCAATATTGATGGTGAGCGCAGCCAGTGTTGCTGAGAAAATCAACGCAGAAGAATCATTACATAAATTCGTATCCCAGGCACGGCACACGGCTTGCGGCTGTAACTAATGCAGCGGCGGCGGCGCGCCACCGACTCGAAAGCAAACTGCAAGCTCACGGCGCATTACAGGGGACCCCACTGTCGCAAGCGAAAAAAAAAAAAAAGCAACGCACCGGAGAGGAGGCAGCGAGGGGGAGAGCAGATAGTGGTTCTTTTACGAAGTATTCGGCGCGAGGCATACCACCGGAGGTGCGAGCGCTGGAATCGCTGTGACGTGCAGGGTTGGATCACGTGACCTCGCCTCACTCTGGCGAAGGAAAGCTGGCAGTTAGATACGTTTTCTTTTAACGGCGACTTTACCGTGTTTTCATTTTTTAACAGCGTTGTATTGCTCTGACTTCTGTGCTGACTTCTGCAGTGCCAGTAAACGTTACCAGTAAACGTTACCGTCAGCGTGCCGCAGTGCGCTACGTACACGATGCCACAGTCGCAGCCACTGGCTGTGCCACTGTCACATTTCTCTTTGTTGTTGTGGTTATAACTTCGAGCCCATGGGGTTAAAATGAGCACAGATTATGATTGTTCGCATCAAGGCAGAGCGTTTCAGTTTCTGCACGGGAGCCTCATTTCCAATGAGAAATAAATGTGCAAACTGTTTGATCTTGTAATTTTAAAATTGGATTCTGAATCGCCAGAGAGTCAAGATATGGCACAGAAGTCCAGTTCCTTTCCCTTTGTTTTCATTATTTTTACTCTATTCCGGTCTATATTGTGGCCAGCTGCATCTGCCTGTTAGGCCAGCTCGTTCGGCGAGGCCTTCTTTCTTAGATCATACATGCGTGCTCTAGTCTACGCTAAAGCTTACTTTTCTCGCCAAGGCAACGTTTACCACAGTTTACACCACCACCATCCTCCCCGGGCGTCCGTCCCCATGTGTGTACCCGATCACGTGGGTTTCCATCCACCAATGATGCAGCCAGGGGGTGGCACATCACGCCCGTGCCACCCCCCAGCCGATTTTTTTCCATGGTATATAGCGCACAAAATAATGGTCGCCCACACTTGCCGGCCCGGCTCACAGTTCAAATCAGGGTGGTGCTCCATTCTAAAAAAAATTCTGCCAACGTGCCTGCCATCCGCGACTTCAGCTGGCGAGGTTCCTTGCTTATGGATAACGTCTTTATAGAGTGGGCTCATATAGCCACTGTCTCTTTTATTGTTATTTATATATGCAGGTGAAAACAGGGTAAGCTTCGAAAACTGTTTCGTTTTCGAAGAGCTGCCATGAAATATCACTCAGCTTATATGAATGAAACTGAAAAATAAAAAAAACTGGACACAGGCAAATTTACTGAAACGTCAAATGGCCGTTTAGATCACGGTGTACAAGACCTCGCAGCATGCTCAAGGGCGGAAAATGATACTACTGGCTGTACACATCTTCATATATCTTTCTAGCTTTAATACCTTATTATTACTTTATTACCTTTGTAGAAGCTCTGGAACTCAAGCAATCATTCATAATTAATTTTCACCCATGTGGGGCTAGATGGCGATTGAATGTCAAACGTGTGGCCACCCTAGAAATTTCGCGCAATAAATATTAGGAGCATGCCACAGAGAAAAGTTATAAGTGAATGATGAACGCGCGCGCGTGATTCTCACGTTTGCGCACAATCATAGTAGAAACGTTACGGCTGCATGAGGCTGTAAGAATGTTGCGTTGCTTCCCGCAAATCGGGTAATCTGCTTGCGCTGTGCTTCGTAGGGTTATGTGTGCTAAACATAAATGAAATTTGCACATGCTTGTCATGTCAACCACGGCCCGTCTTTAGATGCAAACCTGCAACAAATGCAGTGGCATAGTTGCGTGCATTTCTTGCAGCAAAGACGAGTTTCTTTACCGTTAATACCCATTCGATACTTCAATTCGACACGGAATGAGTTCCACCTTTTGCAGATGCGGCGCGCTTCCGCCGTGGTTGTTTCATTTAGGTGGCAGCAGACGACGCCAGAAGTTAGACATTGTGATAAGCGTAAATGCGCAACAAACATTTCCGGGGCAGTTATTTAGCACTTCGTACAGTTAGGGAAAAAGCTGCAGCAGTATTTTACTGATTTCATTGAGTGAAGTACAAGACTAATAATAAAAAAAAAGATGCGAAAATGGCTCCGTGCTGTGTGCGAGAAAGCGGCGGAGCAATCCAACTACGCACGTCACAGGGATGCCTCCGCATTGTTTTGCGTCACGGTATGCCCTCGCGCCCAATAGGGGCTTTAAAGAAGTACTGAAATTTTTTTTCGAGGGCCACTTCGTTCTGCCATAAAAATCTCCTGTATACAAAGATCGCTCTAAGGAAGTGTGAAGCTCAGCAAATGCGCGATAAGATATTTTATTTTGATTTTTAATTGAAATTTGTCTTGGCAATCCTATGGACATCAACACTAGCTTGACGTTAGTCTACAGTACTAACTTCGGTGACTTCACACAGCAGTCTCGCAAGTTGGCATGACGTCAGGCACCAAAAAACAACAAATGGCAGCTAGGCGGCGCGTCGCCCACTCGGTCGTCTGCTCGTGGCGTGCGGTAACTATCATATAGTGAACCTGTGAGGCGAGCGAGCGGAGTCTACAGCATTGTGCGTCCTCGTGAGTATAGAGTATACACCGCTCAGAGGGAAAGATAGTGATTTGATCTGAACATGTCGCCATGGTACCGATATTTTCCCCTGTGAAGCCTTGCGCTAGTGAAACGGGGGAGAGGTGCAAGTTCCACGGATTCTGGTCTCGTCGAGCGCTGAGACAAGCATGGGTCGACTTCGTGCGCCGCAGCCGAGGCAGAGACTGGAGAAAGCAGACGACACTGTGTTACAATGTCGGCGCCCAAGCATGAGTGCGTGCCCACGTGCTTTTTCGTGTGCTTTCTCGCAAGTTTTTCTTGTGTGATTTTGTGTCCGGCCCCTTACCTCGTGTTTTCTGTGCTTGAGTACGGTTCTTCGGCACGCACGTGTGTGGCAGACGGTCTCTTCCAGTAGTGTGATGCCTCGAAACTGTTTTGTGCCACTGTGCGACTCGAATGCGAGAAAGAACGCCACTGTGTAAAACGTATTCTCTTGCGTTCTACAGTGTCTGGAAGCGTATCGGGAAGCGTATTGTTCGTAAGAAAGCACTTATTTGTGCCACAAACAAGCGATAACTCAGACGTGCATCGCCGCTTCAAGATGATAACATCAAACACCGTGCGGATCATTTTCTCCACGGGCGCGCGCAACGACAGAAAACAAGTATTCAAAGGCACTTGGGACGTGCCTTTAACCTCTTCACCGGATACGCCGTTGTGTCAGCCTCACGCGCGTGCAGATAGGGAGAATTCGAGAAATTAAAGTGGCGCCGACCGCTGCCGTAGACCTCAGACGAACGGCGAAGAGACTTCCTTTCCTTTGCCTCGCTGTGCAACGACTGGCTACGCTCTGACGAGCCTTTGAATATTCGCGAAACTGGGCGGGATCCAACAAAGACGACGGAGGGTAGGACGGGATGGTTGAATTCTGGAGGAAGTATTGTTTGTCGAGTGAATCGAGTAACGTGGTCAGTCCATCTTGGAGACCAAATGCTGACGCCTGTTTAGAAGAATGCTGTCGATGAGGCATGTAACAGACGGACGACAATTAGCGTTTGTATTCACATGAGTGTTTGCTAGAAGAGAAATTTTGGAGACTCGTTCGAAGAATTGTGGACTGGTCCAGTCTGAGGAAAAATCAAGGACTGTACTTGCACTCATAGGGTGATAAGTTTGTTCCCAGTGTTTTAAACTTCTAAGTGACATTGTGAATTGTAATTAATACCGGCCGAGTGCGCAATTTGTGTGATGCTTGTACTACCTGATCATACATTTTGCTTGTGTTGCCACTCTTGGTTTTGACTAGGTTTTTGGACCACAAATGGCGTTTGCTGGCGCACTAAAATACCTCCTAAATTGACCATGCTTTCATTGCGCGTTTCGGTGGGCCAACACGTCACCCCTCGGAATGTTCCTTGGAATCTGCCCGGTGAATGCCTCTCCATAATTGTGGTAAGTGACAATTTATTTCAGGAGAGTCAAACGAGCAGCATTCATGGAGAGCACTGATTGCCACACTATATGGAGAGTACTGATTGCTACACTATATGAAATATGGGCTCTCCTAGGGCATTATTATTATTACGTTAAGTTTTATTGACGCAAGGGCATCTAAGGCGGAAGAGCGCCAGTACAAGCGTTGTTTCATTTGCAGGTTATTAGTCTAAAAATTAAAACAAATGATGTGTAGCAACTATCTATGAACTATTTAAAACATGGTGCGTTTAAAAGAAATGTCACTTTGTTAAAAATCTTCATTTTGTTGGCTGAAGTCAGACGATAAATCAGTCTGCAAGGCCTAAGACCCTCACAGCTGAAGTCCATGCCTGAGCAAGAACTGCGAAGGCTCAGACATACTTTTTATGCACCAGTCAGTACCTCACACTTGAGGTGCAGCCATGTGGCTAGGATGTAATAATATCATTGTTAAAAATTTGACTTTCCCAAGAAAATGAAGAAGTCACTTAAGGTGAACCACTACATCGAGTGATTAAAACAGCGCGGGATGAAGTGGGATATGATATCAGTAGAGCTCCCTGAAATGGGTCAGTCGTGCTTGGTGACATTAAATGAGGACATGCACATTGGTGACATTGAATGAGGACACTGAACAGGAGATTGAATGAGGATATGCAAAACGGTTAGACTCTCTCCACAGTGTATACATGTGGGTGGATCGGTTTCTGTCAATAGGTGTTTATGTGTGCCATAAGTGTGGCCTATTCTGAGCCGTGTTGACTTCGGCGAACCTGTTGAGCTTTTGTGGGATAACTTTCCTCAGTTGGGGTTTTACAAGGTGGAGTTCGTTGTCAACTTGTTTGTCCCATTCAGCTTGCCAGTGGTTGCGTAGACCTCTACGTACAACAGGTTTTAAATATACACCTGGAACATAGGTGATATCTATGGTTTGCCGACCAGTGGCTTCTCGTGCATTCTTGTCCACTATTGTATTGCCCGCAATTCCAAAATGACCTGGAACCCAGCAAATAACAACAGAAAGTTTTTGGTTATAGGCTGCATAGATTTCGTTAAGGAGCTTGTTGAAAGTGGGGTTCTTGCTATACTTGCCACAAGACAGGGCCCTGACAACACCTAGAGAACTTGTGTACACTATAGACTTTTGTATCTTGTGTTGTTTAATGTGTTGCATAATAAGCAGGATACCATAGTCTTCCGCCGTGAAAACGCTGGTTATCTGTACGCATGGTTCTGGTGTCTGAGAACTTTTGTCCGTAGGCTGCACAAGATACGGATGTTTGAGACTTTGAGCCGTCAGAGAAGAATGTGGCTGAACGATATTTGTGTTCAAGGGCCAAGAATTGTTGCTCTATGAGTGCACTTAGACAATTTCTCTTTATTATGTCTGAAAGACCCGTCACAAGTGACTGGACAATGCTGCCAGGGAGAGATGTGTTCGGCATAGTCACTTTCCTCTAAGTCATTGAGAAAAAGTGCAAGCTTTTCTACTGCAGGTCTTCATGCCAATGGTAACGGTGGGGCGATAGAAGGACGGTTTAGGTATAACTGAGTAGTAGACGCATCATTCTTAAATGCTTTGCATGGGTGGTGCTTCAGAGAAATGATTCTAACTGCATAGTTGACTGCTAGATACGTGCGCTGATAGTCCAGTGGCCACTGATCTGACTCTGCATAAAGGCTGTGAATAGGGCTGGTACGGAAGGCACCAAGTGCCAGCCGGATACCTAAGTGGTATACAGGGTTCGACCTTTTGAGTGCTTTCCTTGTAGTTGACTGATATACTATGCATCCATAGTCTATGCGTGACAAAACCAGGCTTCGAAACAGAGATATGAGACAGTGTCTGTCTGTCACCCACGACTGATGCGATAAACTGTTTAAAAGGTTCATGGTTTTGAGGCACTTTAACTTCAGCTATCCTATGTGCTGGATGAAGCTGAGTTTGGAAGGAAAAATTACACAGAGGAATTTTTGTTCTTTGGCGATGACTAAGTTTTGTCCATTCATTAGTATACAGGGGTCAGGATGTACGCCTCGTCGTCTGGAGAAAAGCACAATAGTAGTCTTGTTAGTGTTAAACTTGAAACCAATCTCATCAGCCCATTTCGCAAGATGGTTAAGACCTAGCTGTATCTAGCGTTCGCATACAGTCAAGTTACATGATTTGAAACTAATTTCGATGTCTTCCACATATACGGAGTACGATACCGCTGGTGGAATAACAAAGCGTAGAGAAATCATTTTAACTATAAATAGTGTGCAGCTTAATACTCCTCCCTGTGGCACTCCATTTTCTTGAAGAAACGTGCGCGATAGCACAGTACCTATTCTTACACGGAAATTTCTTTCAGACAGGTAATCTTTTAAGATGGTAATCAACCTGCCACATATTCCCAAAGACAATAAATTTTGCAGGATTCCGTATCACCAGACAGTAACATATGCCTTCTCAAGATCAAAGAAAACAGACAGACAGTACTGCTTGTGTACAAACGCGTCACGAATATACCACTCGAGGAGGACAAGATTGTCAGTTGTGGATCTAGCTGTTCGGAAGCCAGACTGGCACGGGTCCAATGTACCATTGTATTTTAAGTAATAGACAAAGCAGTGGTTACTAATTTTTTCAAACACATTTAGTAAGCAGCTTGTGAGGGCGATATGCCTGTAACTACTTACCAAAAAGGGATCTTTGCCCTGTTTAAGGATTGGTAGCACTATTGCCTCTTTCCAAGCAGAGGGTATTTTGCCGGTATTGAAAATCTTGTTGTAAAGTGCTAAAAGGCAGTTGAGGGCTTTATCAGGAATATGTCTGATCATTTCATAGGTGATTGTATAAGAACCAGGAGCAGAACTTCCACAGGAACCAAAAGCAAGTTTCAGTTCATATAGCGTTAGTGGTTTATTGTATCCATCTTATACATGCTTGTTCCGGCACAGAGGTACACTTTCAGCTATGCTTTTGTGGCATAAGAACTTAGCGGTATAATTTTCTGAGCTTGATATGCTCAAAGTGTTTGCCAAAAGTGTGTGCCTGTTCTTCTATTGTATCACCGCCGACATTCACCAAAGGGAAGTGATTTGGGCCTGGTCGTTTAAGTTTGTGCACCCTATTATTTACACCTTGCTGACGTCTGTGTAGGAGTTTATTGAGGATATGTATAGTGTGTCCAAGTTTCCCGCTTGGCTATATGGCGAATACGCCTGCCATTCCATTTGCAACTTTTAAAGTTTATCAAGTTTTCTGCTGTTGGGTAGCGAGAAAATGTCCACTATGCTTTGTTTTGCTGTTACAATTTGCAATTTAGCAATTTGACACCCAGGATTCCACCATGGCTTTGTGTTAACCTTATCATTGCTGGACTGGGTATGCACTTTTTTGCACAAGAACATATTCGGAGATATAGTTGGCCATCTCTTCTACTTCCAAATGGTCTGCTTTTATAAGAGGCGTAGTGTGGTCTACCTCTAAATTTCACCCACTTTGCAACATGAACGTTTCACATTTTAGGATAAGGTGGTTGGTCATCCCGTTGTCTTATTACAAAAAAATTTGGAAAATGGTCACTTCCTTATGAATTATTAATAACTTTCAAATGTAAGTAAGGTTTGATTTGATTTGTGGGTTTAACGTCCCAAAACCACCATTCGATTATGAGAGACGCCGTAGTGGAGGGCTCCGGAAATTTTGACCCCCTGGGGTTCTTTAACGTGCACCCAAATCTGAGCACACGGGCCTACAACATTTTTCGCCTCCATCGGAAATGCAGCCACCACAGCCGGGATTTGAACCCGCGACCTGCGGGTCAGCAGCCGAGTACCTTAGCCACTAGACCACCGCGGCGGGGCAAATCTAAGTTATAAGGTAGAAGTGACGGTGACCCAATGGCTAAATCTATGCATGAATATGTATTTTGTGTGGTACTGAAGTATGTTGCCTCTACCTTATTGAGCAGACAGGCTCCAGATGTGAGAAGAGAGTTTTCTATTGCACGACCTCTCACATCATATCTTGTATCACCCTATAGCAAACTGTGAGCATGAAAATCTCCAATTAACACATGTGGTTGTGGAAGCTGGTCAATAAGCTCTTCGAACTCTGCTTTACTGAATGCTTCGTCGGGGGGGGGGGGGGGGGTATGTAGATCGAGCAGATAGATATAATATGGTTGAATAGAATAGCGCGAACAGCCACAACCTCAAGAGAGCTTTGTTGCATAATGTGCTAGTATGCTACGCGTTTTTGTGCAATGATGGTCACACCTCCAGACGAGAAATTGCCACCAATTCTATCTTTACGAAAAACCACATATTGATTTAAGAAGTTCACATTAGTTGACTTTAAATGAGTTTCTTGAACACAGAACACTTTTGGCTGATAGTCATTTATCAAGTCTTTGATATCATCTAGGTTAATATATATGCATCTGGCATTTTACTGTAGTATTTGTGTGGTCATATTGAGAAGAAATGTGTGTGTCCTGTGTTCAGATGAATGTGCTTAAAATATGTGTAGAAGGGAGGCTACCCTTCAGGTTACCGACCCCTTTGATGGCACGGTTACGAGATGTTTCCCTTTCTTGTTGCGCTCGAAGGAGCGCTGATCCTTGGGCGTCGACGACGCTGGTGTTCATCCATCGATTTCCATTGCCTTCTCCGAGGCGCTGGAAGGTCGAGGACCGGGCACAGAAACTTGCGTCTCCGGCCTTGAAATTCAATTCAGCTTCGGGGCCTGTTGAGCCAAAGCCAGCAGACCCACCTTTGATGTTGGTGGCGCGGCAATAGCAGCAGCCACCTAGGGGGTGGACGAAGTGACTACTGGGCCACTGTTGGCGACCGCAGTAGACGGCTGAGGCACTTGTGGCACTACCCCCTGGTGCGCCACCTCAACTAAACTGGTGTGATCAAGGTATGGCAGACTGTTCCTTTCTTCACGAAATGCTATGTTTTCTTTTACTTTTAGTGAGATGATCTTTCTTTCAATCTTCCATTTAGGACATGTTCTAGAGTAGGCTGGATGACTTCCATCACAGTTCAAACAATGAGGAGATGATTCGCAACCGTCCGACGTGTTCATGGGAGCTGCATTTGGCACATTTCTGCTTTCCCCGGCATTTCTGCGATCCGTGCCCGTACCGCTGGCACTTATAGCACCGCCGAGGGTTCTGGATCTAGCCTGCATCTAGTTTGGTAGGAAGCACACAGCTGTCAAAAGTTAGTATTATGTGCTTAGTACGGATCTGCTAATTTTCCCGGCGAATCAATATTCTTTCAACTTTTATAACATTTTGATTCTGGAACCCATCAAGAAGTTCTTCATCACTAAGGTGCAAGAAGTCATCTGATATTACAACACGGCTCGTGTTTATTGTTCTATGTGCAGACACTGTGACTGGTACGTCACCAACGCATTTCAACTCATTCATTTTCTCGAATTGATCTTTGTTCCTTTAATTCAAGTAGCCAATCCTCACTATAGTCATTGTCGTGGCCTTGTAGCCTGGCCTAATGGTGTTTCCAAGACATTTCGCCACCAGGAAAGGAGACGATTTGCGAGCAGTTATGTTGCCTTCACTATAGATTACATGATATTTTGGAAATATGTCATTGCTTTCCTGAAAAAAAAAGTGGAAGGGTGCTTCGGTGCGCCCTCTTTTTTGAGGGCGATTAAGGATTAAAGTAGCTTGTTTAGGCACAGGAGTAGTGTGTGTGTTCAGCGACAGCCCCAACCGCCCACCACGGAGCCCAACGAGGGGACGCGGCTAGACTTGAACCAAATCTGCACAACGCCCACTGTATGCTATCACTCTAACTGGATATATCATACCCAAGGTTGGATACCTACACGAGGTTAACCCTTGACACCAGGAAACGATGAAGTAAATGGAAAAGAGAAGAAGACAGGATATATTTAAAGAGGAGAAAAGACGAGTTTGTTGTGAGAGAGAGATAAAGGAAAAGGCGACTGCGAATTCCCCCTGGATGGGTAAGCCCAGAGGTGCCGTCTACGTGAAGCCGGGGTCAAAGGGGTGTGTCGCTTCCGCTAGGGGGCCTTAAAGGTCCAATCACCCGGCGTCTGCTCAACATCCCGTGTCCCCCTTTCCCCGGACACGGCAAAGCCATGCACGGCGAGGCTTGGGAGAAAGTCGAACCCCCCCCCCCCCCCCCCGTTAGCTCGGGGCTATGGTGACGCTACGCACCAAACACCTGCTCTCACAGACACCCCTGCGGGGGCTCTCCAAGGGCAAACACTCTTCAGATATCTGAGACACTTACAGTAACGACTTCAGTATTGAACTTGTGATGCGCTACTACAAAACGCTTTATTTGCGGCCTCGTTGAGCCATGTTGCGCGTACAGATGCGTGAGTGGAAGTGCTTCTCCGTGCACGAGCGGTGGCGCCAGAGCGGGAGCGATATGAACTAGGCTCGAGACGCCACTTCGGCGGCTCGCAACAGGTCGTGCCTTCTTTTCAACAGCTGATAGATATGTGGGGTTAAACGTCCCAAAACCACTGATGATTATGAGAGACGCCGTAGTGGAGGGCTCCGGAAATTTCTTTAACGTGCACCAAAATCTGAGTACACAGGCCTACAACATTTTTGCCTCCATCGAAAATGCGGCCGCCGCAGCCGGGATCCGAACCCGCGACCTGCTCTTTTTAACAGCAAAAGCTGTTCTCCTATCAGGACGGCAGAGGTAGCGAGGCAGTTGTCCACCGCCGGTGTCCGTAACTGCTATCGCAAACAATGTTTGAATGCATGGAACCCGAAAAAAAAAGTTTATGAACATCGACCACTCTTACTATCATTATCGATCAAGCTCCAGCACCTCTAACAGCGGGTGAGGTTGCGTGCTCTCAACCGATTTTCAAGATCAAGCAATGGAGTCGACATAGGCGACGCAGACACCCCTGGTGGTGTCTGTTGTTCGCTTTCACCCACCACCTGGCACCTACTATTTAGCCATTTCCAAGCACCCACTGGGTGCTCTCGGCCATGACCCTTGGGAAGTTAGGATGGTTGAGGCTCTTATTATATTACTGTCAGCGATGTTAATACCACAACAAAAGTCGATTTAGGCACCGCATTAAGAGGCTGCCGTCCATGCTGGTGTTCGTAACCACTACGCTATCGCGAGAAATGAAAAATTAATTAGAAAACATTTCTTCGAATGAATGGGATTTGAACCTAGCTTTTCTGTGTGGCTGTCGAATAGTCAACCCAATAGCTATGCTGGTTGTTGAAACTCTTTCACAAAAGCCATATCGGGCTAGGAACGGCGTTCAAATATGTTGTATAGCGTCGTAGGATAGTAAAAGAACAACCAGGCGTCGCACAGTGCGAATTGCGCAACGAGTGGGTCACGAAGCTTTGAACTCATCATAAAAGACTCAGCTATACTTCTGCATCATTATCAGCCACAGCACAAAGTGCGCATAATGCCCGAGATGTGTGGCACCCCCCCCCCCCCCCTGATCATCAAAATAACGAACATTGTCACATTGGGCGCTTCCCCCTTTCCTGAAAGTTACGGTGGTTTAAGGCGTAGTTGGTACCTTGCATGTGTACGTGTATTAGTTGTCCCAAGAGAGTCAACAGGCTCTGGAAAGAGGCTGTTCCAGCTTTCGCTGTGAATGTGTTGCCTGTTCTGCGCGTGCTTGGAGATTTTTATGCCACGGCCGTACCCAGACACTGACGACTCGCCATAAACATGATGTCTCTTCTTGCAGTGACACATAGTGCGCACGCTACAACTCCTCCTCACTTTTCTCTGAGTTGAATAGGAAAGATTACATACTACATCAGGGTAGGTGAAGCAAACTAAGCGCAAGCTAATATTGCACACTATCAGAAGCTTACCTTTTCGAATGGCGTGTAAAATGGGAAATCCAGTTACCGCGGATTTCGTAGCACGCGCGCGCCTGGGCTACCATCCCGGAGCGAGCGAAGCTAGGCGCGCCATCTTTCCGAGAGAGCTCGAACTGAACTTTCGAGCACAGAACCTCAGTGACTGGGCAGCGACAAGGTAAAGGAGAGAGCCTGGAGAGCGAATATAGGGGAGAAAAGACGGGAAATGCATAGAAAATGATCGCTACCCTCTCAGGCCTCGGAGACTGTAAGCACCTGTGTCGCGCCACACAGCGGCGGGCTTTGCAGACATAGCAGCTGAACTAGCGAGGTGCTGTACTTTAGCGAGCTTCCACAGATGGCGCCACAATGTTGTTGTGCAACATTTGTAAGCATCGCAGCGAGCGCAACGACGACAATGAAAGAACGGGAGAGGAAAACAAAAAGTGAAATCGAGTAAATTAAAATTGCTGAGTGGGCGGAACCCGACACTCTGAACGCGCCGAACGAGCTGGTAGTGTTTTGCTGTTTTCGCATGTAAAGCAGAGAGGTTGAGTCGAAAGAAAGTGATTTTTGTTTGGTGAAGAAAAGGGAAAAGATAGATAAAAAGGGAAAATGGCTTTCTCAACAGAAGGCTTGATAAAGACCGAGGAAGAAGAAGCGTAAAGCAGGAGGCAAAGAGCAAAAAAACAAAAAAAGCAACGCCCCGATTGTGTTTTTTTTTTCTAAATTGAGGAAGTGTCCCTCCTTTGTTCTGAGTATTGACATCTACCCCAAAAGAACGGCTGCGGCATTCTAATTATTTATTACCATGCGAGTTAGCACCAAGGAACACAAAAAGCAGGCAGTTAATTTTTAGACGTCTGGTTTCAACCGCAATATACTGAGTGCTTTGCAGTATTAAGAGAGGAAGGAAAAATAACGCTCTTTGCAAATATTCTGGGACACGATGTAGGTTTCCGTGAGAGATCTCTAAAGCCTCGCCCTTGGAAGTTGCGGATGTTTTTTTTTTCTTCTTCTAATGTATGAAACGAAACGAAGTAGCAGCCTCAAGAGGTAAGTTTAGGCCTTCGAAGTGTTCCTTTTTAATACAACGGGGAGGAAACCGTTTTTATATTTCTATTTAAAAAGTAACACTTTGGAGATGCACGCCGAAAAGTAGGAATATTTCATGTTCGCACCACTGTGCCTTGTTAAAAATTTACAACACTTTTGGACACAGAAAAAAAAAAAAAACTTAAAACTTTTGCCTCAAAGGCGAAAGGCATTTCCAGCAGTGGCTAGGATCGTGTATCATGATGTTGCTTCGGAAACAGCTCAGGCAGCTGCATGTCACTATTTTCGCTATAACAGTCAATCGCTTCACGACTAGCTCTGTATCTCCTCCCTCTTTTTTTCTAGCTGCTCATTGAAAATTTCCGCTTCCCCGAAGGCATTGACAAAATATGAGCAGCGTGCTTCCTGGCGTGTACGCACCTAAACATCAGCGTCTTCCAGCACCCGAAGGTAGCGCCGCTGTACGGTACCTCCACATCCGAAAAAGGCCAGCATCAAATGATCACGTGCCAGATCCCATGGACTCATTTTCGCCTTCGAGGCCGAAGCAATTTCTCATCCAAATTCTCATGATTGAAAAAAAAAAATGCTTCAATGAGTCCTCCAGTACTCCAGAGACAGTGTGAAATAGGACTCCAAGAAAAATGGAAATAACAGAAGAAAGGTCATCATTATTGCCCGTTGATGAAGTGAACTGTTTCTTTCAGTTTTCACCTTTGCAGCGGAGCGAAATGGCGTACATGCAAAAGTAGATTTTATTTCGTTTGTTCTCTTTTGGACCGCAACGACTTGGCTGACAGAATCAATTTTCGACGACAGAATTTCTCCTCGAGGGTTTCCGGTGTTACCTTCGCCCAGCCTGACCGAGTCGATGTCGGACTTGTGCTTCGTCGCTCATTCCGTACATCCCCAAGTGTGGCTCGGAAACATTATTAATAAATGCGTTTATTCTTTTAAAAGTTTCTTCTTCACGTGCACACAGGTATGTAACTGCGCAATGTTCTACGCCTCTAGTTTCGATTCTCATACAAAAATTTTGTCAACGTCAAGTTCAGCGTGTGAGAAATTCTTTACCATCCACTTCCAAAATTAAATTAAACAATTTGGTTGTTGCCTTCCTTTCACTCCGCTAGGTAGGTGTTGACTTCGTGATAGAAGTATTTCATTTAAAGAAATCCAACGATTTCAATGCATATTGCTTCAATTTTTATTACACTGAACTAAATGCCCACAGAAAGTGAAATTCGACTTCATTCGTACTCAGAACAGCTTGCCCTCACGCACTAGGGGAAGTTAATCGAGTGTTAACTTTGTTATACACAGCCTAACAAATCCAAAAAGCAGTCATCCTGATGTAGAAAATGTTGATCAGCGGTTAGCGTGCTGGCAAGGGAACACTATTATGTAGGTGGTCACAAGGCACACTTGGATCTCGCCGTCAGATGTTGAACACAGAGGTCATTGAACGCAGTTTTTTTTTTTTTGGAAAGAGGGTGGGCCATTTTTTATATGAATGATCTGAAGTGGGGGCCGGGCAGGAAGACGTGTTGGAGTGCACTTTTTTGCTGAAGATGTGATGGCAGAAAAATTGGGTGGGTGGGAGAAGGCCAGGTGATGTGGCACCCCCTGGCTAAGCTACTGGTTGGACATGACAACTAGGCGAGCTAATAAGATCATTAGTATCACTTTAAGCCCCAGCACTGAAGAAGTGGATGAGAGTACTACGTGACAACTAGTTCAAATTTAAGCGATTAAATAAAGTTTTCTGCAGAATGCCCCCTACCCCTCAAAGCCAGTCTAGATACGAAGTTGGTCGCGTAATTTTATGCTATTTTAATAACTACCAAGGCGTAAAGGTGCTAAATAAAGCCTGAAGCTTTCATACAAAGTGAAAAAAAATAAACATTTATGTGTCTCGGGCAATAGCTTACAAAGACTGCAACTGCTTTCTTTTTAATGCAGATGAAGACACTTTGAAGGGCATCTGTCTAAAAACACGTCGTTTTTATGTATTACCCAGCTTCCCCGAAATTCAAACTTCTCTCAGAGAATAAAAAGAAGTATAAAATCTTGACTCTAGTTGAACCACTCAGCAACTAGCCGTCAGGTTACAAAGTAGATTTTCACACTTATTTTGCAGTAGACAGCAGTGAAGGGCAACGCAACGAGGCAAGAATTGGCGTTCATGCAACACTCTGTTGCTCAGATGCTGCACGACTGTCGTAAGAAAACATCGAAGAAAAAAGGAACTCATGTTCAAGCGTGTGGAGCTGGGCATACAAGAAGCTGTAAACGGTCGCGGTGAGGTTGCGTGGCACGGGACGCGTCTCGCACTGCATGCGAATTGCTTGCTGCGTCGAGTTGTGCGAGAGATGTAAACGTTGTGCCGGAAGCTTTCTTCCAATGACACTGCAGGTGTCTTACTATTTCCCGAGAAGCAAGGGAGATCCTTAGGATACCGTGATCCTCTTTCAACCTGTACAGGAGCATAACTGATGTTCGGAGCAGTAGAGTTGATCGATTCGAAAAGTCTCTGCAGTCCACAATTACCTTTCTTCTCAAATGATTCAATTGTTTCCTGATGTATAAGCCCAAGGAGTCGATGACCTGTTCAAATTATGCGCGCACTTTACTGGCAATTATATTGGTGTTACAGCAGCCCGTGTTCATTATCACAGCTGTATAATAGGTCGAGCTTTTTTTTCCTCACCAGGGATGTCCTTAGAACATGTGATTAGAAAGCAGGAGACTCCAATTGTTATAAGGTTTTCAAGAATATTAGCACATCAGGAGGAGATTAAGAAAAATAAGATGCATCATTGTTATCTTTCCTTTTTTTAGTTTGCTTAGTTCTCTGTAGCTTGCTGTTGCGCTAAGTATTGGACATGCTCTAAGGAATGAACGAGGCCTCGAAGCTATAAAAAAAACTAGGGTGGAGCAAAAATGAGATGTCCGCACAAAGGGACAAGGAAGACGATTTCACAAGCAATATTGGTAGTTGAAGTAGCACAGGAGTTTTACAGAGAAATGTACGATAGCCGAGGCAACCAGGACGATAACGTAAGAACTATTAGTAGCCCACGGGAAGTGGGCGTCTCACTAGTAACGATAGGAACAGTGCGAAAAACTTTGTAAGAAATGCAAGGAGGCAAAGCTACTGCTGAGTGTCAGGTAACACCAGACCTGTTTAAATACGGTGGAAAGATAGTGTTCGAAAAACTGCCCACCCTGTATACAAGTGTTTTTTCACAACGAGGGTATCAGAATCTTGAATGAATGCTACCATCATCTTAATTCATACGAAACGGGATGCCAAGGACTAGAAAAATTGCAAGGTGATCAGCTTACTGTCTGTTGTCTACAAGATATTTACAAATAAAGAGAAAAATGAAATTAGGTGACGTTAGAGATATATCAAGCAAGAGACCAAGCAGAATATAGTACAGGCTACTCAACAATAAATTAGATTGATACTGTCAATCAGGTTATAGAGAGATGCGTGGAATACAACCAACGCGCATATATGTAGACTTCATAGATCATGAGAAAACATTTGGTTCGGTAGATACATTAGCTATTATGCAGGCACTGTGGACTCAGGGCGTTGATGAAGCATATATAAACACACTGGAAGAAATATACAAGGTACCCACAGTCATTATAGCCCTCCATAAAGAAAGCGACCGAAACCGAACAAGGAAGGATGTAATGCCGGGGAATACAATCTTTATAATTTGATTCACTGCGTATCTAAAGGAGATATCAGGGCCCCAGATAGGGCAGAGTTAGGGATTAGAGCTAACGAAGAGTATCTTATTAAGCTGCCATTTGCTGATGACATTTCATTGATGAGTAACTCAGGGGAACTCATGACGACTGAATAAGACAAAGAAAGCAAAAGAGTTTGTCTCAAAATTTTTATGCATAAAACTGAAGTCATGCGTAACTGTTTCGATAGAGAACAGCGCTTTGGAATAGGTTGTGAGGCACTGGAAATTGTAAAGGAATATGTCTACTTAGGACAGGTAACAGCTGAGCTGAACCATGAGAGTGGAGGAACTAGAACAATAGGTATGAGGTGGAGCATATTCGCCAAGCATTCTGAAATCATGAATGGTAGTCTACCTTTATCCCTTAATCTGAAAGCATACAACACCTGCATCTTACTGGTACCTGCTTACTGAGCAGAAACCTGGAGGCTTGCGAAGAGGGTTCATCCTAAATTGAGGACGACGCAGCGAGTAATGGAAAAAAAATAATAGGTGTAACCTTAAGAGACAGAAAAAAAAAGCTGAGTGGTTCGGGGAATAAACGGGTGTTATTAAGTCTATGATATGTAGGTGGGCAGAGATATTAAAAAGTGCGCGGGTGTGTGGCAGCAACAAGCACATGACCGGTTTGATTGGCGGAACATGATAGCGTCTTTTTCCCTGCAGAAGGCGTAGTCATACCTATTAATATTATTATTATTATTATGAAGTCTTGGAAGCTTATTGCCGAACTAAGTCACATAAACTGTCATAATACTGAAGTGATGATGGTGGTTTCTGCGACTTCGTTACAAATGCTGCAGTATTATAAAAAAAGTAACATAGCAGTGAAAAAGATGCAGTGTGAACGCACATAGGTTATGCTTTCTTTTTCCGGCTCGATAAACTAAAGTTAAAACAAATGCACAAATACTGAATTAGTTGCTGCTTAAAGGCTGAAGGCTAAGCGCTTTCAAAAAGCTTATTTGTTCGTTCTTGCAAAATATAGTATTTGCGAGGCCAACAGAGCTCAAACGAAAATTTAATGTCTCTAGAAAAGGAGTGGTAGAGCGAATAGGCGAACATAATTTAGGCCTGGGACATCTTCAGTGCAATACAATTTTTCTAAGATTGGGTACTTGATTACGCAAGTGCCATCAGCATACTTGGCTGTGCAGGTCGCGGCAGTAGCAATAGGTTAAGACGAAGCACTTGGCACACAATAATTCATGTGAGGAAATACTTGGACGATGCGTTTTCTTTTCTTTTTACATGAATTGCTTTTGTTCTTGATGATGAAACTCACAAACGGTTCTTTGCAAACTAAAAAAAAAACTGCAACCACTCAGGTTTATGTAGCAATTGTATGACGTGTATATCCCTATAAGGCTACGGTAATGGAAATTTATAGCGTTTTACGCGCCAAACAAAGAGAGAGAGAAATCAAAGCAAATGAAAGGCAGAGAGGTTAATCAGGTTGCACCTTTTTTGTTCACCGTGAGCAGGGAAAAGGGAAGGTCATAATAAAGAAATTAGGAATAACAAAAAAGCAATACCAATGCGCTCGCACGTATTGCAGCATGCCCCACCCATGTCGCAGCACGCCTCGTGTAATGGGATACGTAGCGCCATTGGGAGTGGATCCGACGGGACTAGGAAAAGTCATCCCATTATGAAATAGTGAAATATTTGGACATATGCTAGTAGCGCTAAATTAGGCGCTCCTCTGCTGTCGAGAGAATATGTGGAAAACATTTTAGGCATTTCATGCTGGAGATCCATTTCTCTTTGTAAACGACACTTTCGTGGACCTTAGCATTTGTCATGGTAAAACACCAATACCTGGAAGCTATTTTGTGTTGAATTCAATACATAAATACATAAAAGAACTACAAAGAATGCCTATTATATTCTTTGAGAGTGACAAAGAATGCTCCAAGAGAATTTTCATAAATTTTTGTGAATACTTGTAAAAGAAGGATTCTTGTCACTAACACATGCAGTAGTCGAATGAAAAGCTGGTGTTTTAAAGCAGAAATTCACATGACCGAAGCGCGGGGAAAAGTATGGGCTTCAAGCTGTTGTAAAACGAACACGTCTTGCTTGCAAAAACGTAGAATCGGGGCTATTTTATTTGTTGACGTCTTTTTTGTAACATCCCGGCTTAGCACATGCTTCTTTGTTCTAAGAAAAGAAAAATGACAAAGAAAAAGCAAACCAAGGGACATATGAAAACCACCACTTGAGTGAAGGGTCACGCGGTTCCTTTTAGAAAGACAAAAAAATATTACAACCCACCACAATCATTTTAAACTCAAAGTACTGGCTATAGTAACCGTTTCTTTTTGTGCTTGTTGCGCACGTATTATGAGCTGGAGCTGTAGAGCAAGGTTGGCTAGGTTAATATAAATTGACATGGACAAAACAATGATTACAATGAATGGCGATGAAAGAATGAATAGCTAGGAAAATGCCTAGGAGAAGCAATATTCAATATGTTTCCCTTATACACAATTCTAGGGCACCCGCATAAGCTTTCACAATCATAATTACGAGAGACACCGAAACAACGTCGAAGGGAAAAACAGACACTTATGCACTTCATCAGACGCTTGCCTTGAAAATTATGCCACGTGATAAAAAAAATAACACTTCGTCATAAAAACCAGGATCACAGTGTTCTGCAAAAAAGTCACTCCTGTGCTTGAAATCCCCTCGCAAAAGGAAGTCAATATATATGAGTCATGCTGAACAAGGAGTCGCGCTAATTGTGCGTCCCTATGGACAAAGGACCCGGAAAGTGGACGTTAATGATGCACAAAAGCGGAAAAATGCCCGTTCACACTTGGCCTCGAAGAGGGCAAAACCGGCAAAACACGCTCTAAATTCACTGGCCTCGCTGCATAAGCAACTGGGAAACGATAGCGCAAGCCTTACGCAAGGAAATCAGTCCAAGACCGATTTTTACACCACGCGAAAGTGAAACTCCTTTCTACTTCACGGAAAGCCGTAGTTTGGCTGCACTAACCACGTGACGTAAACAACAGGCGGAGATTTTAACATGGCGGCCAAGGAGTCGATGGTGGTTCGCATCGGTGCAATCGCAAACTACTCTTGCATCAAGCCAGCGGTCATGGCCTCAACAACAACGCGTTCCTCAGGAGCCTGCTTTGAATTAGCAGACCGTATTTAGCAGAAATGGCAGCAGCAGTCAGTTGGTGTGCCTCAACGTATATCGCTTTTGCGCAGCTCAGAGTTTGCCCACTTGTGGTTTCTCTGCTAGTGTGCTTCCCAAAACAGCAGTTTCATAAGGTGAAAGTGGTTTCTTTTCAGTGCTTGAGTTAAATAGGGTATGAAATCGAATACTCAGGAAATGAGCAAAACGAAACAATTTTTGAAGTGGAGTGCATGATGCATGCAAGAACGGCAGAACAAATGTGAACGTGTTTGGCGCTCAAAAAAGGTGGTTTTCCGACCGCTTTGGGGTTATCGCTTTCGCTTAGCTTCTTAATGGTGAATACGCAATGCAGATGTAATAATATATAGGAGAACCTTATGCCTATCACTGATAAATCCACTCTCCACAGCGAGCGGAATCCTGTAGACGAAACACAGCGTCGTTCTCACTGCATGCGCACCGCACTACCAGATTAAAGTCCCTTATAGTATAAAAGTGGTGACTCTTCACCAGCGTGGCACTTTTCTCCCCTTTATCCTCACTCAACAGGCCAAGCCCCTTTTCCTAACTGGCCATTTCGTTTGCCGAACGGCTGTCACGTGATGCCGCATCTCACACCTTCGCTATCAAGAATGCTATGTTGCGCCGATAACACGCGTGATGTTCGTGACATTTCCCGGGCGACGGCCTAAGAGGTGAACTATACCATCTCCACTAAACGTAACCATGTGGGGATGAGAAGCAGCGCTGGTGTCCACTTTGTTCTTGTCATTTGTATGTTTCCTTGTATGTTTCATTTGTGTGTAGAGTTGTGTTTATGTTGCGTACCACTTATGTTACCCCCTCTCCTATTTCTGTGCATTACCGTGTGAGAACCGCAAAGTGAACACCAAGCGCTGCTAGGAGAGTGCAATGGAGTGAGCGCGCGCAGCTTTATACACGGGCGCACAGCGGTGGCGGAGAAAAATGGGAAAAGAAACGAAGCAGAGGCAGCGTTCTGCCACATCCTCCACTCAAGACTTCTCGCACTCACGTGAGGAGAGGGGAAGAGTTGGCACATGCTCAGTTGGAGGAGCGGACGGTCGCCGAGAAAAACACAAAGCCCCGAGAAAAAGCACTTCGTATCTAAAAACAGTCCTTTCCAAAGGGATCTAGGGATTTAACGCTACATAGCTACAGTGCGCCATCTGCCGAGTAAGCCACACTACATGCCGAGCGGGCTTCGATGCGTTGTCACTCCCATTTTGTCGCGGCTCGCAATTACGCCACTGCATACGCTATGCAAGTACATATTTTAGATGTGAAGCAGCTTATGATGTGATGCGCAACAGCTGGCCTGAGCACTGCTCACACGCTAGCGCGTTGTGGCCTGTGTAAGGGGCTATCTCAGCAATCACGTTATGGTGTCGGCGAATGAGGTTCTGCAGACGTGCGATGAGTCCACGTGCTCCCGTGTAGCTATTAACCCGCGTGGCGTGCTCCTACAAGAGTTCAGGACGAATAACAGCAACACAAACTACAGTGAATTCATGGTGGGCTTCTCTTGCAAGGACGCGTTAACATCGAGCAAGGTGCCCGTGATGAACGCAACATCAAGTCGACCCATGCACTGCTTCCCAAGCTAATAATGGTTCCCTTTAGTGGGAGAGGTCGATTGATATGTGGTGTTTAACGTACCAAAATTACCATATGATTATGAGAGACGCCGTAGTGAAGGGCTCCGGAAATTTCAGCCACCTGGGACTTTTGGCGCGCAGCCAAATTTGATCACACGGGCTAAGAGCATTTTCGCCTTCATCGGAAATGCAACCGCCGCAGCCGGGGTTCGATCCCGCGACCTGCGTGTCGGCAGCCAAGTGCCTTAGCCGCTAGACCACCGTGGCGGGGCTAGTGGGAGAGGTTGTGATTTTTTAATCCAGTCATGTAGATTTCAATGCTTACCTTTCACATGCTTTTACTAATTTAAACCACTACGTCGACGACCGAACAGGCAAGAGCAGTACTGCCTATTTTGCTGGCTAGCAAAATTAGCAGTCTCGCAATGCATGAAGAGTAAAAAAAAGCGTTGCTACGACGACATCAGCGGCGGTGGTGGGATCCTCAGGCTCTGAAAAACCACGACAATCTCGGACATAGGCTACCTTTGCTACGATATCAGGACGTGAAGTACTTAACAGAGAGTGAGTTAAGCTCTATTCGGTTACAGTCCTGGCATATGGCAACATCACCGAGAAATATTAACCACTTAACTGGAACCTCATCGAGTGTATACGAGCAAGGTCTGTGGAGGGGGGAGAGATGAACAACAAGAGAGAAGGCAGGGAGGTTAACCTGGCACATGCCCGGTTGGCTACCCAACGCTGGGGGAACGGGAGCATAAAGATGAGATAGAGAGGAAAGAGAAGAGAAAGAGAGAGAAAAAAAGGATTGTCAGTCAATGGGTAGACTCGTATGCAGCGGTGGCACTACACAAAAGTTGAAGTTGGTCACGTAGGCATGTAGTGCAATAAACACCGCCACAGCAAGAACAGCGGAAAGAGGGGACGATGGAGAGGCGGAGACCACCAAGAAAGTTCGCTAGCTTTGGAGCCAGCCGAACAGTCACCCCTGAAGAAGGGACCGAATCGGTCCTGAAAAGTCAGGTCAGATTCTATTTCTCCAATTTTAGCTTTATACAAGAAGTGGCCGGAAAGAGTTTGTTTTATTCCTATAAACATACAGTTACGTGCACGACGGCCTCACAAGCGAGTCGGGCTTGGTCGCTCTATTTTTTTAATTGCTCGACTAGAGTTCACGTTGGTGCATGGCCGAAATTCGCCAGCACACGCCGCGAAAATCGGTCAGGGGGTGATCAGCGGTGGCATCCTTTCGGCGCATCTCACCACTGCCAAACCAAATAATGACGCCTTTCCGGTGTCCGGAATGCTCACAGCAATTAGAGTCGCATCAAACATCGCAGAATGTGAATTGCGAAACGCGCATGGGGCTAAAAACCGCCAATCCGTTAGAAGAGGCATGAGCTATAGCACATCGCGCCTATTTTGTGCCACATCAAGAAATTGTGGCTACTCACGGAGCTTCTGAAGCTCCTCTGATGAAATAACCCTAGCAGACGACTGCCGCTCTCAAATCGTGTAAGCCGAAAGACTAGCGAGCCCTGTGAGAGTGAAAAAAAAACAACAACACTGGAACACTTTAATTAGGATGAAGGTTCGCCCTAGGTGTTAAGAAAAACTATCATAATTATGAACGGCGTCTACCTCATATGGTGTATCGCGGGGCCTAGCATATGGATCAGCTGCGAGTAGCGTGTGCAACGCAATAACTGGAGCGGCGTGTGCTCCCGCCATTTTTTTTCATCTTCTGCTTTGCTTCATGCACACTTCCGGCCGATGCGTGGTCTGCCGCTGCGCCGATCTAGGATGGTATAACTGATATCTTGGATGGAAGCGAGAACAAGTACGGTGGGCGAGACAGGTACAGACAGAAAAAAAGAGGTACAAAAAAGAAAAGGAATAGAGAGAAAAGAGGGGAGGAAAGACGAAAACAGCAAGGAAGAGACAGAAAGAACGATAGAAACGAAGCACAGAAAAGGATAAAAAGAACTGAGAGCAAGACAGACCGAGAGGGTCCCGTTTTGAGTATTTGCACTCTGGGGCCCTCATCTGTATAGAAGTGTTACGTAATCGATGCTTTGTAACTAATAAAAACTGAAACTGAAAAAAAAGAAACAACGAAAGAGAGAGAGAAAAAAGAAACAAAAAAGAAAGGAGGAATAGAGAGAGACACGAAGCAGTATAAAAAGAAAATGATTGATAGCGCAAGAAACTTAGAAAAGGATTAGAAAAAAAGTAGAAAACAGCGATGAAAAAGCTAGAAAAAGCACACAATTGTAAAGAGAGGGAGAAAAAAAAGAAAAACATTGGGAAACCAGGAAGGCCTCCCGGCTCCTCACTTCCTTCAGGCTTAGTGTAGTGTGAAGCTGCCTCGATTTGATGGTTTGCTCGTTTGCTCAATGAAATTATATTTTCTTTCATAGAATAATACTTCGCTTGTCATTATTACTCGCTTGTAAGCCATGCGGAAAAAATGTTAAGGTTTCGGTAATATACTTTTTATGTATTTAATTTGATATATCGTCGCCTCTGCAGTGTTTCATTTATATAGGGCACGGTACACGCTATACATGCACATTTGGAAACTATGCAGCGCTGACGGCGAGAAGCGAAAGGAAGTTGGAGAAGAAAGTTTAAAATCAGATGGCGCGCATTAATAAAAAAAAACAGCAGGTATGTTTCGAACAACAGCGTTTTTTTATTCCAGGTGCCACTGATCAGAATGTAAGGTTTTGTTGCAATTTTAAGTGTAAGAAATGCCTACTTGGCCTCCATTAAAGTAACGAAGATATTGATTTGATTGATATGTGGGGTGTAACGTCCCAAAACCACTATATGATTATGAGAGACGCCGTAGTGGAGGACTCCGGAAATTTAGACCACTTGGGGTTCTTTAACGTGCACCCAAATCTGAGCACACGGGCCTACAACATTTCCGCCTCCATCGGAAATGCAGCCGCCGCAGCCGGGATTCGAACCCGCGCCCTGCGGGTCAGCAGCCGAGAAAGTAACGAAGATATCGTGCTAAACAGCATATATAAAAAATGAAGCTGCGTATTAGCGTTTTTCTTGCGCTTGTAGTGAAATACCGAAGCGAACACGCAGGATTATATTATAGAGTGCAGTATTAAGGTTTGAAAATGCGCACTAATCTCATGAACTTTCAGCCTATATACTATGATACTATATATTTGAGATCGAGAAAGTGGTACACAAATATTATGGGAAGAATTCGGCCATGGCCCATAAAACAGCATCGTCAGGTGTGCAGGAATCTGGCATGTTTACATCTAGTAATGACGAGCTAAATATACATGCCTTGGTTTTCTAAAGAATACGCACACTGGCGGCGGCTGAAGCACAACTCTGTGAGCTTCGCAGGCTTGTTTGTGTCCAAAAATGTTTGTGTCCGTGTGTGTTTCTTCGTTGTGTTATCGTCTTCACTTACTAACCTGCCAAGATTACCACCTTGGGATTCCACCTGTCGCTTGCGCTGAAACGCACGTACAGACGGCCTCTCCCGCACGCCATCAATGGCGAGACTGAGCGAGTAAGTGCAAGCGATGCACTTTAAACCTTCGCCTAGCCACGTGGTAACATCGCCGCGAAACTCCTAGTAAGTGAAGGTGAGTAGTTAAGCCTTCGCCTAGCCACGTGGTAACATCGCCGCGAAACTCCTAGTAAGTGAAGGTGAGTAGTTAAGCCTTCGCCTAGCCACGTGGTAACATCGCCGCGAAACTCCGAGTAAGTGAAGGTGTGGCGCCTCTCCTCAGCGAATCAAGTGGCATCAATGAGAAACAAAGACGCACGGACGAAGAAATGTGCCCGCAGCGTCCGAGCTGGCCGAGTCAAGAGCTTTCTCATGTTAAATGCGACGCAGCTTTTGCTCGGGGCTGTGTCCATCCCGCGGCTACCGTCCGCTCCCGACTGCGCATGCACCAACTACTCCCTTTCCTCACGTGAGCGCGAGGAGGTTGGTAAGAAGTGGCACAGCGCTGCCTCCGCTTCGTTTCTTCTCCTGTTTATCTCACCGCCACAGCTGTGCGCTAGCATATAATGCTGCGTGTGCTCGCTCCGTGACCCTCTCCTAAAAGCGCATGGTGTGCCTTTTGCGGCACACACATGGTTAAACGCACAAATGGGAGGTAGGTAACATATGCGGTTCACAACATACACACGACTCGCTCGCTGGATTCCGTGCCGACCGGTTGTGCCCTCGCGATATCCGGCGTCAGCGTAGCTCTGGCCGACTGGGCTGGCCCTACGTCATCTCCTGACGCTGATCTCCGACGACAGCGTAGCTCTGACCTACTGGACTTGCCCTACGCCATCTCCTGACGCCGTCAAAATCTCTCGCAAGTGGTGCCCCGTCCTCGGAGACCTTTGACCGTGTTTTGATCTTTCCTATCTCTCCTATCCCATCGATATGTCCTCGCTCGCTGTCCCAGCGCATCTCTCTTTCTCTCTCTCTACACCTTTATTCCTATCCTTTTAATCCCTCCTCACCCTCATCCCTTGTGAGCTACTGTTGAGGTGTCATATCCTGATGCAGACAGTTACGGGGCTCACTCTTCCCATCTTTTCCCTCTTACAAACATAAACACTTCCCCCACGTAAATAAAACATGCATGGAAACATACAAATGGAAGTAGACAAGTGAGTACCAGCGCTGCTTCGCATCCCCAAATGATTTCCTTTAGTGCAAGATGGTCTAAATTTTCTCCATGAATAATGATTCAAATCATGTGGCTGTTTTTGTTTTTTTTTGTTTCGCCAAGGCTGGCCGGACGTACCTGCGCTCCAGTGACTCCGGTCATTGCGACGTGATGAATGACCTTCCAAGGCATGGAGCAGTGAAGCTGAAACTCTAAATGATTTATTAGTAGGACGAACAAGTTTGTGCGATGCGAGCATGCGGAAGGACAACTATGAAATGCCGGTGAAGATGACTTTATGGCACAGTTGGCGTTGTTTTGTACTTAAGAAGATTGACGCGACATTTCGCGATGAAAATTCCTACACGGCTGCTGGACAGGCGTATTCGTGAAGTCACCTGCAACTAAGTTTTATAAAGTAACACTAGTACCAACGCCGGTGCTGTGTTGTCTTTGTGAACCACATCGCTCAGCATGTGCACAGTTGTCCGAAAGGACATAGCTTGCATCGATGGCAAAAAAAAAGAGGAAGGATGAAAATTATAATTAAAAGGTGCAGCATAATCCTTCTAGTACATCTAGCTTCAGCAGTGCAACATGATCAAACATGGAAATATACCATGGTTGGTTTCTGACATCCGATAGTCTTGTAGAGACTCGTGGTAAATAGGCCACGAATAGTAAGTTATACAAAACTCCATTAAAAAAACTTTCAATTCTTAATTCGTTTCGCACCTGTGTGGTTTGAGTGCTCAGGATGAGAAAGATTTGATGTAACTAAACTTTCGCCTAAAAATTGACTGGCGGCCTACATGAGGTTTCAAACGACAATGCTCATTTGTAGTTCGTTGACGAGACAATAAAACCTGTTCAACCAGCAACAATCACTGGTGGTAAAATGTCAACCAGCTTGTACATTGCATTACATTGGTCGATATTATTCCACGCACACCTTTTTTTAGAAAACATGTGAAGCAACGCACGCCAGGGGCTTATGTGCCGGTGACTGCCTCAAATGAGGCAAGCAGTCCTTCGCATAAACAGCCTTCCCCTTTAGCGTTGTTGTCAAGATAGAAATTATGCATTAAAAATAACCGCTAACTGGTTTTTATGCCCCGAAACCCACGGAGACATGCTGTGGCGGGGAGAAAAAAATAGGCTAGGGCAAGGAAGCACTTCGTTTATCTAAAGTGTTAAAACAGTTAAGCACTATCTCGCTTCCGCATTTAGTCCCCATCGCAATACTTCCAACGTGGCCGTGATCAAAGCGCAAGCACGAATCGAGGAACGCAGTGCGGTATCCACAAGGGTAGCACGCCGATGAGAGAGAGACAATGAAAAAGTACAAAGAGAAGAGAGAGCAACTACTCAACGCCAATCTATCAGTTGGCGTTGACTTGAATTGCTATACATTCGATAAACATGGCTAGCACAGGCACAATATATATATATATATATATATATATATATATATATATATATATAGCATCGAGCGCGTTATTCGGAGGTCGTAGGTTCAATTCCTGCTCACGGCTGGTTATTTTTTCATCCACTTTTCTTTCTTCTTATTTACATTCCATTGGTTCTAATAACTTCCCCTGTACATTCCTTGACATTACTGTCTGTTAGATCTCATTAATATTGTGTGAAAACACGGAAAAACGAGCCCTTAGGCATACACTTCTTTCCCTTATATATATATATATATATATATATATATATATATATATATATATATATATATATATATATATATATATATATATATATATATATATATATACGACCTTCAAATAACGCTTTTGATGCTCTCCACAGAGCTATCATGGCGGCTGTCCCCCCGCCACTTTATTGGGTTTATATGTGAATTTAAACGTGGGAGTGTCAGTCAGCGCCACCTGTAGCCATGGCGGTGAGTGTGGAACACTATTTCATGAGCCTCTATGGCGTCACGTAGCACGTGAACCTATTAAGAGCTGGTAGCTGACCAATAGTCCCTCATATACGACCTAACGGCACCAAGTCTGCCAATACGAGACCCTCGTTAATGAATAAGGGAAAGAATTGTATACCTAAGGGCTTGTTTTTAGGTGTTTTGACACAATAATAATGAGATATAACCGACAATAATGCTAAGGAATGTATAGGAGAAGTTATTAGAACACATATAATGTAAATAAGAGTTAAGAAAAGTGGGTGAAAAAATAACTTCACGGCAAGTTATTTTTTCACCTACTTTTCTTGATTCTCATTACATTACATTGGTTCTAATAACGTCCCCTATACATTCCTTGGCATTATTGTGTGTTAGATCTCACTCTAATATATATATATATATATATATATATATATATATATATATATATATATATATATATATTCTCGACCCTGTACGTTACTTTCGCTGAACCACGGATGTCGAAACCAGTACGCGCACACAGGACGTTGCATCAACGCCAACGGAGCAGATCACCACTCAACACACTCCTACTCTATTTCTCCTTTGAGAGATCCCTCCGCCTAACCAAATTGACAGGGGATGCTTGCGTACAAAAGACAACAAAATATGAATAAATACATGAAAACAAAAGTCGGCTGCTTTGTCTTGACAACGATGGACTCGCGCCAGGCAATCGATATATGGCCGCAGTGAGGGAATAAGGGTCATTGAGCATACCAAGCACGTATACATTGCATGTGATGGCAGCTACCAGTCAGGATGCACAGTGCATCACTTGTACAAGTAATAGCTGTGGCTGATCGGATGAGACCACTGGCCGCCGGCCGCCGTGCATGGCTGCCTCCCGGAACCGAAAAGTACACGGTCGACGAAACGAAAACGCTGTTGGTTATAAGCGGGCCTGTTCCGTCCGTTTTTCTTTTGTCACATGAAGGCTGCATAGAATACGCTTCTAGTACTTGAGCTGCATTTACTTATTCGTGTCCGTACACACGTATAAAAGTCCACGTATATCGAAGGCCGTTCTGGGTATAACCTCGTAGGATGGCATTTGGAGCGAGCTACTTAGAAAACCACGAGACAAACAGCCTGTGATCAATATATGAGCCAACAGTTTCTATTTGCGTTTAGTAGCATGAATTTTCAGAAGTCCGAAGTGCAAAAGAGCGCATCTAACGCAATGAGGAAACCATGTCGAGGCGTCGGGAACCTAATCTAATTTATTCTGCGCAGTGATAACTAGACACGCCAGCCATGTTTCGCAATGTCGAACTCTTGAACAGCTCAGTAACAGAAAACGCTTTAAGCGGAAAAGCGTCCACTGTTTTCGCAAGTACTGTTGTTAGGACATAACAATACGTAAAGAATTTGCGTTGTAAAAGGCTTCGTTCAGCATAATATGTAATACAGTAAATTAACTAACCTAATGAAATACGGTGACTTTCCCACCAGGTGATTAGTTGGCGCACTGTATAGAGGGAAGCTGGCGAGTTCCTTTTGGTGCACTAGCTTGGGCATAAATGTACGAACACGAGCTCGTATGAATTTTTCAGACACAGAAATGCGGCCCCCGCGACAGACATTTAGCCCTGCCCATAACTTCAGTTGTACGACGCCCAAGCCAATTAGCGGCCGTAATCAGTCTATACGCATTTATTCACATTGCGGCGAGTCTGACTGTAGCGTACCCACGAATAGAGTGTCAGATAAACAAGCCGAGCGTTCGTAAACCAACTTTGTTAGCTGATCATGAGCTCAGCAGTGTGTGTGGAAAGAATGCTCGTAGCTTCTCACCCCCAAGTCAGTGAAAGTACACACTAGGGGGTATGATTATATATAGCAGAATGGTGGACTTAATTTGTATGGTATTGTGGATGCAGCAACAATAAGCAGCAAATAGCACACAACGTTACAAAATGATCCGTCTCATCACAGTTCCCAGAAATCCCTCTGAAATTGGAATCAAATGACACACGAGATATGTGAGGCACTGAAGCTTCGAAAGCATTGCAGTATTGCCTTGAAGTCACAAAAAAAAAAATAATCGCCGTGCATGCAAAAGCTCCTTAAATTCAAGAGAAATTATAAATGGGGTGAATTCCACAGCTATTTTACGAGATAATGTGAGTGCTTAAAATTTAGCCATATTAGCACCCCTATTACCTTAATAATTTTATATAACATGTCTGAACAAATAAGCTGCTGGCCCTGCGAACTTTCCTGATGCAAGTGTGGCCTTAGAATATTGGCGGTGGTTGTATGCGTATACGTGGATTTCTAAGCAGCATAAGAGCCAGCCAGTCTGGGTAATACCTTCACTCTATAATCAAAATCAGAATCGAAATACTGTGCCTAAAAGTTAACAGACTTGTTCACCTTTTCTTCATTAGGCTGGTAAGCACAATATAATATAAGAAGGCGCTGGCATAGCAATGACAGGTAAGCTGCTTTGTATTGCGATACATATTGTGAACCATAAAATTGGCCGTAATCCCACCCAGTGAACATGAATGTTCAGCGAAACTGTATCAAACACCACACGTGCTAATATTAGGGGTCAGACGTACTGTCTTATTGTTACTTTGAAATAATGGTATATAGTGATAGTTTGTTTGTGGTCCTTTGAGACATGCCGTGATTGGTTCCGTGACCATTCCCAGCAAGACAAACTTGTTCATTTCGTCGAGCACTGTATCCACGCTGTTCGTCTATAGCGTGCCTAATATACGGGGTGTACCCACGACCGCCTTAGAATAAATTGAAGAAGGTGCTAGACGGGTCTCCAATTTATAGCTAGAAACACATGCCGGAGAAAGAAGATTCATCTGACGTCCTTCAAAATTTTCGTGGGAAGTGCACAACAGCTGCAGCCCATGTTATAATCTTTACCGAGAGCACGTGGAAGGGCGTTTACATCGTTTGAAGACATAACACAGCACCAGGTTTCGACGATTGTTTTGAGGTTTTTAGGGGCGAAGCTTCTTATGACGTGTGTCTTCTGTATATCTTTTTAGGTATGTATAGTTGTAGCAGTATTAGATAGCCACCTCTAGTTTAGTTCTTGCTGTGTTCACCAGATGGCGGTAGTTTATGCGAAATGTTATGATACTAGGTGGCGGTACCTGTAGTTGATAATGAAAGATGCGAGATGTTATAATAGGAATGACGTTACATATGGTGCGTGTCATTGGGGGAAGGCAATCGTTAGACTTAGTACGCCGACGTAAGCTAGGGTGAGCGTTGTAATAAAATTCGTTCGCTGTTGGCGCGCCGTGAAGCTGCGCGACGCCGCTACCGAAATCCTGCTGTACGAGAGCGGGAGGCCTAAGCGACATGGCATACACACACACAGCGTTTCTCACGTCTTTAATTGATGATCAACTGAGTGAATAACATGGAAAATTCAAGGTTTACCGATGATTCTCTTTGGAAGTACACCCACTCATCATCATTCGCTCCGTGGATATGCTGTAATTTTTTTATTTATTGAAACGAATGCTGAACTCTACCTTGTATGTTTGATTGAAAAGAGAGTTTGCCTTCGATTGTTAAAAAGCCTTTAAACCACTCAAAGGTCGAAGTCAAGTTCTTACGTTACAGTTGTGCACAAGTCTACAGCGAACACGTTTATCGGCTTCCCTATCCACCTCTCCAAATTACCTTTCTCAGCGTCTGTTGTGGAAACGCAAAAAAAAAAAAAAAACGTGCGCATCTTCTATCAGCACAGCATGCGAGTGAGAGCGTCTGTTGGTGGCTCAAGGGCCTGAAGCTTTGTTTTTGGCCCCACACATTTATGATGATGAAACCATTGCGGGGTAGAGGTATGCAACTGTGCTGTACGGGACATGAAGAAAGAGAACCAGAGCTGCTTTTCATGTCGAGAAATGCACACTCGCCTTCTGTTCTCCTTGTCATATGTCTGGTGTTATTAGACGGTATAAAGTATTCATTTACGTGAGCCGCGTACTACCGTAATTACATACACCCAACGAGCATGCAGATTTTATGAAGAGTGAATTACGGCGGAAAGCGTGAATACGGCAAAATACTTTTATAGCCTGGGGAGGCCGCTATGTATTAATGAACATGGCTGAAGCATGGGACTTTAAGACGTGATTGACAATGTACTTGCAGGATGAACGTTCATAGTCGACATTTCCTGCAGTGCACGCACATATTAGAATAAGACTGCGTATTCGGAAAATATTAGGCTCACCATTTCAGTGTGTCACGAATTGTCTTGCATATTATAACTGCAACAATCGACTATATCAGAGCTAAGCTTGCGCGGAGCTTCCCCCGTAGTATTGATGGTTGTACTGCGTTCTCAGCTTCTCATTTTCTCTAAGATCAAAGTCGTCGCGCCACATGTGGTGACAATTTCGTACGTCCAGAATACCATGGCAATGTGATGCGCACTGTTCGAGCGAATTCCGTCGGCAGCGAAAGACAACCTGTTGCAGAGGAAGTCCAATCAAGGCAAGGGGATGAAGTGCGTTTCCATCGAACCATGCAGTTTACGCTTCGTGCGTTCCGGTCTCTTCAGAAGGTTCGCCAACTGGTGCTTTGTCTTTGTCGCACGGCTCAACATGGCGCCGCCCATTGGGGCATGCACGTGGTCTACTTCTGATGGCGCGACGAGCGCTGCCGTCCGTGCGGCCACCCTCGTGAGGCCCTGACACAAGTCCTATGTCGTTGCCTGCCCGGCGTCTGATAACTACATTTTTTCGCGTAGTACTAACAACACGAACAAATAGCTCGCAAGAACTTCCTACTAAGACCAAGTATCGTGCTTTGAAAGTTACGTGTGCATTTTGAATGAAGATTTTTTTTTCTGCGTGGCAGCAAGGCTCGTGAATGTCGTTTTTATAGGGCTGAAGCTCATTAGGATCTAGCCTTGTCTACCGTCGTGGTGACGGTATAGAAGCGATGCTATAGTCGAAACATATGCGACCGACACACACACACACACACACACACACACACACACACACACACACACACACACACACACACACACACACACACACACACACACACACACACACACACACACACACACACACACACACACACACACACACACACACACACACACACACACACACACACACAAAGGTTTTACAACAGACTTCGACGTAGACACAGCTTAACTGCAAAGTAACAGATCGCTGTTCCCAGGAAAAATAACCTATCTAGAAGAACATTGCTGAGTTGGTGACTGCTAAAATGTGCCAAGATGTTTAGGCTTCAAAAGGAAACCTGTATTACAAAGGCAGACGTCGAGCAAATATGTCCCCACAAATGACCCTTTTTAAAATGGTATCTTGCCACCGGTACATTGGCGGGTTCCTGAATTTACTTTCGAGGCATATCCTGCTTTCGAGCATTTGTCTAAATCCTTCTCGAATTGCTTAAGACGACCGGATGGTAAAATAAATTTGCATATCTCAATACACTTTAGGTCACTCAGTGTACCCTATTCGCAATACCTTCGGCCTATAGGTGGCGCGCCGTCCAATCCAAGATGGCTGCGCGAGGATGATCAATCCGTGCAACCGCATAGGAAAAGATAAGACGCACGGACATACGCCCCGTGCCGCTTGCACCGGATGAACTCTTGATCGTCGAATGAATCTGTATCGGACCTAAGTACTTTCCCAAACGATAGGAACTGCTAAATGTTCGCTACCTCATTTCTTGCCCCAGTGCGAATGGTGATGAAGTCAACTGATCGACTGTGCATCAACGACGCGTTGCGTAATCGTGAGCGTGCTACAGGAAGCTGCACAAACTAGAATTGACGTATGAACTGAACGGCAGTCCGAGATAATTTGTGCCGAGCCTGCCTGACGGATTGGCCGCAGTAGTGGGCCACTTGCAAGTAGCGCGCCATCGCGGCTGCACGAGAGCGAATGTGTAACGTTGCAGTATGGTTTGCAAATACATTACGCCTTCGTAAACTTGCACTGTGGGCACCATGAAGTTGCTTTTTTCAACGGAACACAATCATTTAAATTCCCAGTAAGTAGCGCTTCTGTCAAAACCATGGTCGGACTAACAGTGCACAACTCACTGCATTCGGATGTCACAGGTTACATCAGCGCGATCGCAACAAGGGTATCAATCTATTTATTTATTTATTACTAATACCTGCAGCACCTTCGTGGGGCACTAGTGTAGGGGGCAGATAACATTTAAATACATATATAAAACATATTAAAAAGTAACACACTTGAAAACAATAAAGAGAAAAGGAAAGAAAAATTCAGAACGGCGACAAGCCGTTAACACTGCAGTGCACATAAAAGAAATAAAGCATCTATTGATGACACGTAATTAGCATAATATACAATGCGAAATTTGTTTAAATATAACGCACACACACACATATATATATATATATATATATATATATATATATATATATATATATATATATATATATATATATATATATATATATATATATATATATATATATATATATATATATATATATATATATATATACAGCCAGGGATCACAAGAAGAACACGCCCCGACGCAGTGGTCTAGTGGCCCGCAGGTCGTTGGATCGTATACCGGCTGCGGCGGCTGCTTTCCAATGGAGGCGGAAATGTTGTAGGCCCGTGTGCTCAGATTTGGATGCACGTTAAAGAACCCCAGGTGGTCGAAATTTCCGGAGCCCTCCACTACGGCGTCTCTCATAATGATATGGTGGTTTTGGGATGTTAAACTCCACGTATCAATCAATTACAAAAAGAACACAAAAAAGCAAAATACAAAAAAATTCAAGCAAAGACTGCTAGAAGGAACAAACGAAAGTGTAATGAGGCTACCTACAAAAAAATGGGACCATGAAGCGCGCCACTGAATATTTCCGTGGACACGACTACAAATTCATGAGGTAGTTTGTTCCACTGCTGTATCAATCGCGAAAAAAAATGAATATTTAAAAACTTTAATTCTGGCAGCAAACTCGCGCACTTTTAGTGGGTGGTCAGTACGAGCAGATATATACGTAGGCTTCAATATGTATTGCTCTTTGTGAGTACTCGTTAAAGCATGGAATATTCTGTGAAACAAAGATAAACGCAAGAACTTGTGTCTGTCTTCAAGATGGGAGCATCCTAAAGGACTCCCGATTTCTAAAGAACTTTAACAAAATATATCGAAACGAATACACGCGTACGCTTTTCTCAACGTTGAAATTCTCAAAATATTTCGAACAACAACGTGGTTCGGACGGCACCGCTGAAGTGCAGGAGAAGTAGCAGAGGCGTGGAGTGTTGTCGTAACTGCACGTTTCATTGCTCTAGCCATTTCGCTTCGCTGGTCGAGCTCGAGCGTGTTGGCGGCATGCAGCGCTCCGCCATGTCCACTGTGATTGGGCTACATTCAATGCACAAGAACAAGTATGCTTTTATTTAGAGCTCGCTGAAGCATATTACACAAAAAATACAATCAAAGCGACTTGCGAGCGTGAAAAGAACATTAATGCACGAGGGGACGTGAAGTACAACTCGATGCACGTCAGGTAGCAGCTGATCGTTCGTCGTCGTCACTTTAGGTGATTTCTACGTCCAATTGAAGAACCTCGATGTCAAAGTGGTTTCTTCGAACACTACTGCTGAAAGCAATCTGAGGAATTCTCTCCGCCGAACGACTTCGGTTACACTAACTGCGACCCGGAAAGAAGCGAATTGCTTGCAGTGTGCTTCCATCTACCAAAAAACGTAAAAATCAAGGGGCGCAGCGTTGGCCAGTGGAATTTGGAAGAGCAAGTCACGAGCCTGCACTACTTTTCGCGTTCAATGAATGTTATGGGATTCATGTACTACAATAGCACTGAAGAATGTTATACGCACGTAAAACAAGGCAAGTTTCAGCTGCAAAGGTCCGACGATAACAACTATCCAAAGTGGCGGCAGAAAATCTCGCGAAGCATATCTGTGTACGTATATTCACAGAAACTTCGCGTGTCGCAAGAAATAATCAGATTTATCGCATCCTGGATAGTCCGGTATATATATTCGCTGGTGCACGAAACGTACAAAGTGGTGTGTGTTCTTTCCTTGCGAACGCGTTGACGCTGTGGCTAGCACAGCCGAACAAGAAGCGTCAGTCTAGTAGCCTACTGATAATTATCGAGAGGACGCTCCTGAATGCCGCTAGGCGGCATGATAGTCTATGAACAATGTGAATATGTTGAGATGGGGCAACGCATCGTTACTCAACCACACGATAACAAGAGCTTCGCCCAATATGTCATGATGCACTTCGTTGAGATGCGTATTTTTGCTTTATGATGATTTATGAAAAATAAGAAATTCAGACATAAGGTCTGGATATGCAGTTTCCTATACCATGAGATACGCTGTATTTGCGTATTTTAGCCCCATTTATATACGTCCATTTCGAGAAGGAGCAATCCAACAATTTATCTCTTTGTATGGCCAGATATATTCTTCCATGTCCAAGTATCTTAAACAAATAAAAAGACTAACGTTAATAGAAAATGCCAAGCTATACGCCTTGTTTGTAGAGAAATAGAACACAAGAAAACCAAGGCAAACCTCGTCTCTTTTTATACCTTTCTGAATCACTTTACTTTCCTAACTTGCGAGCTGGCCCAGTTCTTTTCTAGTGTAGCGTAGCATACCAGTTATTCGAAACAAGTTAACACCCCCGTTTTTCTCTCCTTGCCACTTTCCTTTCTGTTTCCAGAAGTATACAATTTAACATAAAATTTCAAGAATGCAGCAATTCCTCGCCCTCGAATACGAAGTATAATAGAACTATTCTTATCTCGTAGGGCTTTTCGTGCAAATTTTCAGACGATCACCCGGTAATCACTACCGGTCATTGTCACTTGTCTCCACTTCACTTTCTAAATGACCACAAAGTTTCTTAGACCAGCACCTTTCACATTAGCGGCACGCATGATTAAGAAAATTAGCCCTTAAAACCGTGTTTTTTTCTGTCTATATTTCCTACTTGATCCGAAAAACTCAGCCGCTTTATCGAGATTTTTTACCAAACACCAGTCTCAGGCATTTCGCCAGCCCAGCCTTCCCTTCTATAGATAAATGAAAAACGAGCAGTGGACACGCTGTCAGCGGAAAAGGCGTCGGTTATTCAGTAGACCATGCTTGGACGCACTGATTGCCCTACCAGAGATCGGCTAGGCCTATATTAGCGCTGGGGAACTAAGTGCCACTAGCCCCATAAGCGCCCGAAATGGAGCGGCTGCAAGTGACGCCTTGTTCAAATGAGCGCCGAAATGTACGTTCACTTTGGCACGGCCAACTGCGCAAAGCATTGCTGCGTCATTTTTTTGGGTTAAGTGAAGCAGGCTTTCTCTGAAGGAGCACCCAAGACTACTTCAGCGGCGCGTGCATGCAAAAGCTGACAACCGGATATTTTCACGCGTGTTTTGCACTAAAGAAAGCGTACTGATTCTCTTCGTTTCTTCTTGCCACTGAAAAGTTGGGGCACTTGCATAAACTCGGCCTTTGGCTGCAATCAGTGCGCGGCCAGGCTATTATGGAATAACGGTGGAAAGTGTGAAAAAATTAGTTTGGAAAAGTACAAGCTAGATTTGTCTCAAATTATTGTAGATGAGCCTATCTTTTCAACGAAAACTAGCATGCTCGAACATATCCCACTGCCTGAGAAATTCAACGAATTTCAACAATTTTATGACCCCGCCATGGTGATCTATAGCGGCTAAGGTACTCGGCTGCTGACCCACACGACGCGGGTTCGAATCCCGGCTGCGGCGGCTGCATTTTCAATGGAGGCGAAAATGCTGTAGGCCCATGTGCTCAGACTTGGGTGCACGTTAAAGAACCGTAGGTGGTCAAAATTACCGGAGCCCTCCTCTACGGTGTCTCTCATAATCATATGGTGGTTTTCGGACGTTAAACGCCATATATCAATCAAATTAACCAATCAAGATTTTCTTGCTTATTCAGAGGTCTATGTTTTAGAAAGTTTGTATTCGAATACTCAAAAAAGCTTCCCTGAATGGTTTTTTTTATTTTTATGTATTAGAGTACAAGTTAATCTGAAATATCGGCACACTATTTACCTGTAACACCACAGCGACACTGAAGTGTAACGTGGTGCGTTTTCTCCCCGGCAGATATATATATATATATATATATATATATATATATGGTTAAAGGGGCGGAGAAATCAAATGTGTGGCTGGTGCGTTCTTTGTAGCAGTGAATGAAAATATATATTAGAAACGTTTGCCGAGTCTGAGGCAGATGAAACTTATAGAGAAGGCTTTTTATAGCCTTAAAATTTGGTGCCAGCACCCCTCTAATTACTTCTTTCGTTAAAAGTAGTTGTGCAAACGCGTCGTAGCGCTGAAAGTTTATATACCGTAGCTTTTGCGTCCTGAAAGCTTATGGGCAAAATACAGCGCTCTCACAAGCCGGACGAGGCGAAGGTAGAACGACACAACTACTCACTATCAAATGGAGATTCATTAGGATGCACAGATTTTTTAAGTACTTGTGAGAAAGATATTGATTATGCGCAGAGAAACTGGTGAGGAAGCACAACGATGCAAATAGAAAACAATTCCCGCTGAGGAAGCTGCTCAGCCATTACGAAAGACTAAGTCAGCAATAATAAGAACCAATTTGTCATTTTTGTTCACACCGCCATTCGTTCATTCTTACTCAAAACATTTTCATCAACAATCAGATTATCTCTCCAGATTAGCATTGTACAATTTTAGGAGTGAAACTTGATCAATACCTGAAATTTTATATACGCGCCTCTAACGTCAAAAAGAAAATTGCCCGCGGTTTAAGCGCTCTCATCAAAGCTCCATTGTATTTCTCCTTCTCAACGCTCAAGTCACCGTTATGCTTTCGTTAATTCTCACCTTCACTACAACATTGAATCATGGGGCAACACGTACAATAGCCACCTTATACGTCATTGAAAGCCATTCGAATCCGAGCCATTCGTCTGACAACAGTTTCACCTCACTGTGGTATACCAATCAGTTATTGCATTCCCATATTATTCAGTGTGTCTATTCACAAATAGTACAACATGGTAATTTTTTCTACAGAATAACATTCCTGTATTCATAATAGCGAAGACATCGCTTGTTAATACTAATAATACTAAATTCGCTGGTAAACATAACTTCATCATACCCCTCGTCCGCACTAACTACGACAAGCAGTCGTTACAGTTTCCAGCACTTGCGTTCTGAAATTCGCAACCATCCCCTTTGAAATTGATAGCTGTTCATATGCCTCGTTCTGAACTGAAAAAGTTTGTTAGATTCATCTAACTCCAGTTTTTTAAGGCTCTGCTCTTTTTCCACACGATATTTTGTTTATTTTTATTTTCTCGCATCTTTGTTTCCTATTTCTATGATCTACATTATGTGTATATTCTATTTTGGTTATTGTCGGCATTTCATCATCTTTTGCACTGAATTTTTGTTTCAACTTTTCAATATGTCTCAGCCCTACTCATTTTACTCTTAATGACTTAGCCACATTCTTTTACTTTTTCAAGTCTTGTTGTTAATACGCTTGGATTTGTTCTTTGCTTGAATCAAATTAGCTTTTGTCTTTACGAAGTGTCCTTAATGACGTTTCAAGTTAATTATTCACCATGTTATCATGCACCGGAGGTCCCGTTTCACTGATTTCGGGACCTCCTTCTGTCTATTTGAACGATGTACTTCATCGATTGTTTGATGTGAAATAAATAATTCTGATTAGCTTTCTTTTCATGCAAGAAAACCGGTGCTTGGCTGACGAATGACTCTGCTTTCTTTATTACAAAAGGCTTCACGAGTTGTCTGATCACTGTGTGTGAGGAGCGCTGTCGTATCACTGAACAGGGGCATGCACCCACTAGTGTGGCAGTGCGAAGGCAGATCAGCATAGGTGCAGGTTTTCATGGCTCCAGAGTGTTCTTTTAGAAGTACGTAGAGACAGTGTCTAGTTTGCCCTGTGTAAATTTTAGTACAGAATAAGGCTGTTTTCTATGCTACCCCTAGTAGAAGGCACTGAAGCGTCGCTGTGCGTCGCACAACATTTATGTAGGCTCGACCTTCCTTTCCCTTGCTTTTTGTTCATCAATACAGAAAACATTCTTTTTTTCGTCGAAAGCATCACCAAAAAAAGCCCAACTTTCAGTCTCGCTCTTAAAATGATTTTGCGCCCTATTGAAACAGAAGTCCAGAGGATCAAGATGTGCTAGGTTAGGGAAACTAATAACATAACATAGTGTTGGCTAGAGGAATGCATACTAAAAGAAGTGGCATTCAAAAAATCAAAAAAGGAACTTGGTTTCTGGTTCTTAAAAAATTTCGGAATACAAGATTTCAAGATGACGTGTCTTTTTTAAGGCTGTGTAGACTCACTTCAGTGCTGCGTAGACTTGAAAGGGCACACACTGACTTCGATTGGACTTCAGCGTGACCTAAAGCTTTGCGTTGTCCTTCTCGCGTCATGGAAGTTACATGCTACTTAAGCTTGTGTGCATGCGTATGAACAAATTTGCCTTCACCTTCGACCATGCAGCCTCTGTTAGCTCCTGTCAAAAGCGCTGAAATGGTAGGCACCGGAGTGCATGCGTGCCGCATCCAAATCATATATGCCGAAAATTCTCAGCCCAGTCAACCGACAACCGCTATGTGTTTCAGTGAGGAGCGCTGTCATCCACGTATGGGACGTGCTTAAAGGCGACGCACTAGCTTAGGCAGGCGCTAAAACAAAGCAGATTTTATTGGTTTTAATCGCGAGTAGCTCGAGCCACGGATAAAGAAAAAAAAAGAGACGAAAGTGAAGTTTTATCTCAGTGTCAACGCTTGCTCTAAACATATGTCGTATGGCGGCACCCGTCAGTGCGAGTTGCATAATTTCGTTCTGAACTTTCAATAAACATATATATATGTACTTCAATCAGAAATGCTTCACTCGTCATCACGCTTAGTTTTGTCTTGGTATACCTGACAGCTATAAACCAAGGAAGGGTTATGTGCATGCACCATTACAAAATTTTAATAGACATAACATTATTATTATTATTATTATTTATTATTATTATTACAGGGACATACAGCCACGGCCACGTCTGTGTGTGGCAGCCTGCCTTGCTCTGCGTTGCGACACCTTGCGGCCGTTGCGGGTTGTAGCGTCACGTGCTTACAAACCTGCAGGCCTCCTCTGCACGGGCGACATTGTTGGAAGGTATGGTTGCTTAGGAGAAGATCCGCGCTCACTGAGGGCACTTTCGTCACACATCTATTTCATAAGACGAAGCGCGTTTCGACTCATAAAACGCGCCTGCATCAACTATGCACGCTTTGTCGCTATTTGAGGATCGCGAACATATGAAGATATGATAATTCCAACAGCTGCGTGAAAAGAAAAAAAAATTTGTAGACAGACACAAAATCGAAACGGCCACAAAGAGTGTGCCGTTTATGCAACCGTGTGTGATATGTCGAATTGCGATTTGTTTCATGAAATACATATGACGAAACCGCCCTAAGTGAGCGCGGATCTTCTGTTAAACAAGCATACCTGTCAACGTTGTCACCCGTGCAGGACAGTTCTGCATGTTTGTAAGGCCACGCATGCCTCTGTGCGCGCGACGTCGCAAACCTCAACGGCCGCAAGGTGTCGTGCCGCATAGCAAGACCGGTTGCTTACGTAATATGAACAGACGTAGCCACAACTGTACACCCAAAATTAACAAACCAGCATTTATCATTTCACCTTCATTGAAATGCGTCTAAGATAAGCTTGACAAACCCACTCAGGAATTCGCAAATAAAATATGATGTATGTTATCTACACTTCACCCTCAGCATGGCAAATATTGCAAAGAAACAAATTTCAGTCTCATGGGTGGTTCTCTGAAAATGTCAGATATCTTAATTTCGGTCGGAAGCTCTCGAACACCAGCGAGAATATGTCGTACATTATGCTAGTACATATTGTTAGATCGTCGCGAACATGTATTGAGCAGCTCTTTTGCAAGTTCTACCAGCCCCGAATTCTGAAGAAGGAAAACGCCCCCTTCTTCAGAATATGGGACAAAGCAAACGCAATACGAGATGATGCTGGCCACACGTCTCTGACCTTAGGTTCGGATGCAGCGGTGGCAGGGTCCTGCAGCGTGGCCAGCGCCGAGGTCGTCGACTGAGTGGTAGACGCTCCCCCCGGCGAGGGTGGACCGTTTTGCTCGGCCGGCGGCGGCGACTCCTTGGGCGAGCCTTCAATCGAGGGCCTTGGCGACTGTTTGGGCGACGGCCCCAGCGACGTGGGCGCCGACAAACCCGGTGGCTGGGGCGACAGCGACGCCCTCCGCTGTACGGGCAGCGGTGCCGAGCCGCGACGGCCGCCGCCCGGCCTGCCAGCAGTGGGCCCCGTCATGGCGCACCCGGCGCCTTCAATGGCCACGCTGCGCGCTCTGCGAAAAAGAGCGTGATGATAAGCAGTCGGCTATCGCGGAAATGTCCCAAAAAATACAGGTACACGTGTACGGAAGACATTGCTTAAGTACCACACGACCATTTTAACTGGAACTACTTGTTTGGCACATAAATGCAAGCTTACTTTCTTGACCTTTACAACCCGTTTTTCGAAAACCATTACGCAAGATGAATTGCCTCAACAAGGCCTGCATATCATCTTAAGGCAGTTAAATAAATCTTCAAGTGCGGATAGTAACAATGCGCCACGAAAAATATCATGTGAGATCAGAGGAATAGTCTGAATCACGGTTGATAAAGATAAGCGCGTCATTTTGAGAGCTTCAAGTGAGCGTAATTCTCGCGCATACCAAGGACATCGACACACGTGCTGTATGAAACCTTGGCTAAACATGCTCGCTCTCCTATCTGCAATGACGCGCAATAAATAAAGCAAGACTACTTTTCGTCAGCTGACACTAGGCTGCGTTACTTTCATTGCCTGAAGACAGCCGGCACTGCACATGAGCACCAACTAGGGCTCTTTAATGTACTCTTCTAGTACAGGGTGGAGACACTGCCTTTGCGTGTGCCATTTGGTTCAAACACTTCCCTGTTTGCTCGCATTGCCTGGCATGCGTCGATAGATCTCTTATAAAAAAATGCACGGTAACTTGGCTCAGTTTATCACCCGTGACAATAGGGCTTGCAGATACAATGTTAGTAACGACTAACGCTAATTACTGAAAGTAATAATTATTTGACACTAGTTAACAGAAGCGAAACATTTAATCGCGAAGCAAAGGTATTTTGAACGTATCTGTCGGTCTATTCATCTGAGTGGCCGCGTGGGTCTTAGCGCTCTCACAGCCTAGTGATCACTTTGATGTATATCAAAATTAGTATAGCATGACGAAAATATGACGAGCACAAACGACTGGTGATTGCGTACAAACCTTCCTCTGTATGTTACGCACGCCTTGACATATATGACTTTGCCGTAGAGCTCTGAAGCAGTTTGATTAACTTGCCCCGCCGCGGTGGTCTAGTGGCTAAGGTACTCGGCTGTTGATCTGCAGGGCGCGGGTTCGAATTCCGGCTGCGGCGGCTGCATTTCCGATGGAGGCAGAAATGTTGTAGGCCCGTGTGCTCAGATTTGGGTGCAGGTTAAAGAACCCCAGGTGGTCGAAATTTCCGGAGCCCTCCACTACGGCGTCTCTCATAATCATATGGTGGTTTTCGGACGTTAAACCACACATATCAATCAATCAATCAGTTTGATTAACTTGATGTATACCAAGTTTCGTACGACATGATAAATCAGTGGTTCCAGCGTGAACGTTATGTTATGCATGTCATGCAGGTCATGACACACATGATCGAATCGTAGAGCCTTAACGGCCTTTTTAGTAACTTGATGTGTAACAAAAGAGATATGATATGAGAGCTTATGACTAACATAAATGACCAGTAATAACAATAAAACCACGTGATGCATATCTTGTACGCCATCACATACATGACGAGGCCATGGAGCTCTAGCAGTCGTTTTATTACTACATGTATACTAAGATCGACAAGGCATAAGAGTGCATGTCATGTAGGTGATGACACATATAACCCAATTTTGATTTGCTTTATCAAACTTGATGCAAATTGATGCAATGAATACGCCATTCAAAGTTCAAACAGCAAGCTATTTATATCTACCACTTACGGCTGGTGACGGGCACCTTGGGGGAACTATTGTATTTTCAACATTACTGGCAAGATGACGCAATGAGCGCGCACGTCACTACATCGTGACGACGCGGTGGCGTGTGCTCTCATCTCCCACGCGTACTTTGCCCCACAGAGAAAAGAAAGATGGACGTAGAGTTACTACATATGCTACCTTTAAGTAGCAGAGTTGTGCCATGGTACGCCATCTTGGGTTCAAATATCTTGTGGGAATTCCACTCACCACCCGCGTAGGAGCAGCACTCGCGCTTCAGGGCACTAGAGCTACTTTATTTATTTTTTCGCTTTCTTTATATTTAATGAAGCTGCGAGCAAAACTCGGTCGCTCCAGTCAGGCTTTGAAGCCTTGATTTTATGTTTACGTTCTGGTATGTAATAATGAAGCAAAGAGCGTCGGCTCGTTGAACCAGTGATATATATACTTAGAGTTGGTCATACATAACTCTTGTCTTCTTTTGCGCTGTTTTTACCATTTACATATATGAAATTATTTTTGCACTTTCGATCGTGATAGAGTCAGTTAGGAATTAAATTTTTTCGTTGCGTTGAAATCATTCGTGAACTCTGCGAGGAAGCAAGCTACAGTTTTATAGTATTCAACTGAATCTAGTTGGATAGCAATCAAAAGTGGCCGTGTGACACCCGCGTAATGCGCGGCTCTCGTATTACGCTCGTATTACAATCGTGGCTCATGACAGTTGATGTGAATCGTTGTTGGACAGCTTTGTCACCTCCAACGTTTTCTTCGCTTAAGGTCTGAAAGCCGCAATAAATTCGCGCGCCAGCAGCAACAACTTGATGATTTGAATGGTGTAGTTTTTCTCTACTTATTTTATGCATTTTACCCGTATGCAGCCGACACACGCTGAAAAATTCTGCATGTATAACGTTTTCACTACTGCATCTGTGGGCAATACAAATAGAGCTAGTTTTGCAGTGCCGTGGATAGATAAAACGGAGCCATGCACCACAGCAGAAGTGTGCAAAAGAGGCACATGCCCTCCTCAAGCCACAACAGCACTGTCCCTCCCCCATGCTATGACAGTGCTCTTCCCCTTCCTATGCCGCGATTCAACAATGGTTCGCACACCCCTAGAGAAAATCCTACCGACGACCATGGTCAAGCGTTTATTCCTTCCTCACTGAAACTAACAACAACAGCTCCAACCACGTCTAATCACATGGGCTGTACGTAGTACAATTATACACAGAACAAACTTGCTACCACAATTCTCGTGATCAACAGGAGCTGCAGTACCGAAGAAGCGCGGTGAGAATGACAACAGCTGATGTCAATCACGCTTGACCTGCGCGGAATCTACGACTCATCCACTTCGCCTGCGTAGTGTTGGCTTCTCCGCAGTGCAAATGAACCACCTATGACCACGTGATGGCGCCCGGCGAATAAAGGCACGGAACTCTTGCAGGCGGAGCAACTGGCGCCTGAGAAACAGTGACGCAACTCATACACTTTTTTGAATAACCGTAGAATTGATTCCCTGCAAAAGCATATTGCCTCACAAATTCAACTCCGCAAAAACTTTAAGAATCCGTTGAGTACGACCGGAGTTACAACTATTTGCCACACGCTGCAACTGCATTCTCTCTTCTCTCGTCTAGACGAAAGCGCAGGAAGCTAAGCAGGGAGGGATGGGAGGGGCAAAAAAAAAAAAAAACGTCACGCTCGCTTCGTGACCTTGAGCACTTTTTTTCTTTTTTTTCATTGAATACCCGGCTTTTTCAGTGCGATCGCACGCGCACGCGTGGACAAGTGATGGCCTTGCGCAGCATTTCTGTATCAACCAAGTGCAACTTGTTCAAATCAGCCAATGGCTCATATATGGGTTGTCTACGTTTGATTTTTGGGCATACTCCGTGATTTGTCGATAGGAGAGAAAGCAATATTTTGCTGACTTTGATAATTTATTGTGAATTACAGGCTGAGTCCTGGGCTATAAAACTTGGCTCGCGTGTTCTCGGAAGCCTCTACTAACGATCGGCAGTGTTTTATGACCATGCTCAAAAAGTTTCGCAGGGCACCTAAAGATAGCATATACAGTAACTCTGATTTGATTGATTGATTTGATTTGATTTGTGGGGTTTAACGTCCCAAAACCACCATATGATTATGAGAGACGCCGTAGTGGAGGGCTCCGGAAATTTCGACCACCTGGGGTTCTTTAACGTGCGCCCAAATCTGAGCACATGGGCCTACAACATTTCCGCCTCCATCGGAAATGCAGCCGCCGCAGCCGGGAATAGAACCAGCGACCTGCGGGTCAGTATACAGTAACTCTGAGTACACGCTCACTCGCGCGCCCTTACTTTGCCGTGAGGATCGAGGATCATACGTCTTGGCTGGCCTTGGGTATTCACTGGAATAATTCAGTTGTAGTTACCGGGCGCACAAAGGTCAATGCAATGGTTTCACAATCTCTGTTTGCGAAAAGGGCGTGCTTTCAGACACAGCGAACTAACAACTGAGACGCTTATTCGCGTTCATTTGCACCTGTGAGCACGTTTCATGCGTCATTTGTGCGCGAGAAACGTGGGGCAAATTTTGATGTGCTTGCCATTCAGCACGTGACGTTCCAGTTTGTTGCTATCGCGTTCATTGCTCCGTCTTTGTGGCAAAGCTGACACTTTTATTTATAAGAAAATATAGTTTCCGGCAAGGGCAAAACAATGAATGCGATAGTAGCAAATTGTAAAGTTGGGCGAAGTACGCCTGGCAGATAACTCTTTTGGTTCCAATAATGCGTAACTCTGCAAAACGCTGGTGTAAAAAATACGGTTGTTCCAGGGAGATATACTCTTATCTCACAGTCTCTTAGCGTTGAGACCTCAGCACGAAGAGGGTTATTAAAGCTGTCCGCTGATTTATGCCGAGATAGCACTCGCGCCTCGCCTCGGAATAAAAATTCGCTGCCCCGTTCGAGCAACCACGTGATCCCCCAAGCTCTCATCCCCTTTTGCGTCTCTTCATTCTCGTGCAAGTTGGGTGGTGCTTTTCTTCTCAGCTTGAGCGTTCGATGGAATGTTTAACACGGGGGTGGATGTTATCCTAAGTGCCATCCCAGCTACAAAAGTGCGCCGGCTCATTAGGTCACTGCTTCCGCAGTAAGCGTCACCCCCTTCTCCTCGTGTGCGTTTAGACGTGGGTAAATATACGATGCGCGGGAGATGTTTCACTTTGTACTTTATACGGAATACGTCGATGAGGCTTATGCCAAAAAACCGTCTAGAGTGTCCGAATAAAAAGCCACAGCCTTGCCGCAAGGGCGAAGCAATGAACGCGATAGCAACAAATCCGAAGGTCACGCACAGAATGGCAAGCATATCGAAACATGCCCCGCGTTTCTCACCCACAAATGACGCACGAAACGCACTTACTGGTACAGATGAACGCGAATAAGCGTCTCAGTTGTTACTTCACTGTGTCTGAAAAGCACGCTCTGCTACCTCTGATAACTCTGGCGTATTTCTGTGGCAAGTTAAGTCTGTTGATCAGTTTTTGTTGCTCCCTTGGAGGGGATGGATGTAGACCAACCCGGGCGCCTGCCGGCACCAGCGGCGTCAGCGGCGGCCGCCTCCAGGAAGCGGATTGCACAGGCGAGGAACAGCGACCGTGAGGATACTCATGCCTATTCTCTTAGCAGTCATCATTTTTCAGATGACGGTTTCCAACCTGTGCGGAGCCACAAAGGAAAGAGGAGGAACATGAGAACATCCTCATCCTCAAGTATTCAAACTGTAACTGAAACGCCAAAGTCGAACACTTATCTATCCTGTGTTTGCCTGCACTTCCTACCGTCAGCATGAAACGCCTTAACAGACAGTCTGTGTCGAGCTCTCTAGAAGTGCTCATGCCAATTGAGATCACGGACAAGAGTGAACGACAGACAAAATATACTGGCATTTGACGTCCTGCACGCAAGTGCTTTGGGCGACATGCGCAGTATAACTGACTTAGATGGCAATCAGGTGCGCTCTCATGTTCCCTTGGGATCTGATGTAGTAATCGGCGTGATCTACGTCACAGATGTGGCTGTTTCAAACAATGACTTTGAAGCTCTTGTCAAGTCAACAACTGACACTCCCTTTGTTAATGCCATCCGGTTGGTCAAGTCTCGCTGTGTGAATATTGCATTTAAGGGCACATCCCTCCCCTCCCATGTTAAGTTGGGGTACTTCAGACATGCTGTGTGACCTTTATTTACAAAGCCTCTCCAGTGCCGTGAATGCATGAAACTTGGACATGTGAGCAGCGTCTGCGAAAATTCGGCGGTATGCCACCGCTGCGCCGAGACCCTTGCTGGAGATAAGTGCGTCGCTACTGTCTAGAAATGCTTGAATCGCAATGAATCCTATGACGCCACTTCGAAGGACTGCCCGTGTATTCAAAAGGAAATTGCCATATTGAAGGAGACGGTGCGCGATTAGTTATCTCATCGAGAAGCCGCAGCTAAAGTCAGAGTACGTCGTTCACGTCGACGTCGGTCTTCAAGGACGTCCGCTACTTCCTCGATGCGTTTGCCAGCTCGCTCATCATTATCACCTCCTTTACCTCCCAGAATACATGCTGTGAGAAAGACTGTAAAAGACAAGGCCAGTGAACATACCCTAACCGCGACAGAGTGGCCTGCACTTCAAAGGGAAGCAGCATTAAGTTAACCGAAGGAGTTTCATGACGGCCAGCCCGGGATCCCGGTTCAAGATCTTTCCAACCAAGACAGGGAAGCGACTGTAATATTGCAATAATTAATTGCCATAATTATCACGCTACTGAGCAGCATACAATCTCCATCTGCTAAGAGTGCACTGCAAATACTGAATGCACTGAATCGAGTGCTTGTTAACATCGTATAAGCACAATGGCTCAACAAAATCTCTTCCGCACTGAAGTTAAAGGTGCGTCGATTTTTCAATGGAATGCCAGGGGCATGAATTCCCGTATCTCGGACTTTCACCAATTTGTTCGGGCCAATCAATTCCCTAAACTTGTCGTATGTGAACCAAACGTATCAACGCCTTATAGAATGTCCGGTTATGAAGCTTTTTGTTCAGACGCTTGCGAAGAACGAAGCAAAGTAACTGTTTACATCCGCGCGGACTTGAGTTATGTTCCACACTCAGTAAGTTTAAATGACGACAATCAGTACGTGTGTCCTCGTATAAAGGAGAATGATGTTTCATTCACACTTATTGGTGGATATATATCTACGTCAGCGCGATTTGCTGGCGACAGATTAAAAGACATTCTAATGAGAACCAATGGGCCTTGGATCATCACCGGTGACTTCAACGTCCATCACATGCTTTGGGGGAGCACTAGGTTGAATGCCAGGGGCAGGAATATTGTTACATTCACTTCCAACTACGACCTTTCCATCATGAACGATGGTACCCCTACATATTTGCGGGGTCTCACGTATGGCAGTTGCCTTGACCCGACATTGGTGTCACGGTGCTTCTCTCACAAAGTTAAATGGTTTTGCGACATGGGACTCATAGGAGTGGTCACATACCCACCTACGTGAAGTTCGATGGACTCAGAAAACTTTCTCTTCCATTGTTGTAATTGGCACTGTCTGGTCGATGTTTACATCGCGCGTTGAAGACGTTTGCCAAGAAGGCGTTGCCTGCAGCCTGGAAAATACCATCGCGGAAGCTATGCAAGCGTCAAATTGTAAATTATTATTCACGTCTAAAATAACACAAATAGACATTGAACTGGAAAGGTTAAGAACTATGCGAAGGCGTGCTAAACGATGATACAGACACACAAAATCAATTCACGACCTGAGGGAAGCAAGACGGCTTCAGAAAAAGATTCAACGACGCATTAACAAGCTGGAGAGCGAACGCTGGAAAGCGTTCTGTGAATCTCTAGACCCTCATAAACAGCTGTCATATATCTGGAGAGCAGTTCGTGGTCTTCGCTCCTCTCCGCAACAACGGCACCCTTTTAAAGCTTTGGCACTCCATCATGGAAAAACAGAACTCGAGGTGCCTGAAGAATTTTCAACGAGAGTTGCCGGGATTATTATTAACGAGAGAATCGACGCCGTGATCGTTCCTGAGGTGCGGTTACTAGAAATGGACATTCTATTCACCGTGGAAGAACTGGAAGGTGCGCTAGTCACTTTAAGCGCACCTCATCGCCAGGTTCCTGATGGTATTACTTACAGTGCGTCGGGACATCTTGGACAAAAAGTCAGAAGAGAACTTTTAACATGATTCAGTAACTCCTGACTCAGTAACAGTGTTCCCCAAGAATGGAAAGTAAGTCGATTAATACCACTTCCGAAATCGGGAAAATCACCGTTGGACTTGACAGCGTATCACCCTATCGCCCTCGCAAGCTGCCTCAAAAAAGTGATAGAAAGATTGGTTCTATTTCGTCTCGAGTGGTACTTGGAGCGATACACCAGTTATCCTTCCTGCATGACAGGCTTCCGTCGGGGCTGCTCCTCTATCGACTGTGTCCTTGACTTATCGACATATGTTCAGCAAGAAAAAAGTCGCAAGCGTATATCAGTGGCACTCTTTCTTGACGTGAAGGGTACATATGATAATGTAACTCACGATGCCATCCTCACTTCTCTCGCAGCAATGGACATTGGTGGACGAATGTTTGAATGAATAAAAGACTACATGACTGGCAGGAGTTTTTTTTTCTGTGCAAACAGATAAGGGTAAAACTACTGAACATTACACCTACTGCGGAGTACCTCAGGGAGGTGTTTGAAACCCCACCTTGTTCAATGTTGCCCTCATTGGTCTGGCGAAGGTTCTGCCAAAATCAGTGTGCCTATCGATATACGCCGATGATTTTGTCTTTGGAGTGCTGCAGTTACTTGCCCTCAGATGCGTGCACGAATACAGCGGGCAGCAACCCTCAAAACAGCGTACCTTCAGAAACAAGGCCTGACAATATCAACTTTGAAGTGCACGTTGTTTGCTTTTACACGCAAACCAATGACGCCATACCCTGTTTACATCAATGGGCAGAGTGTCAAACACGCACGGACGCATCGTTTCCTGGGTATAATTATCCACGGAAGTCTTTCGTGGAGCCCGCATTGTGCGTACATGAAGAAGAGACTGCTATCTATTGTGCATATAATGAAATTCATATGCGGGAAAGCATCGAGAACTTCTGTGGCCTCCATGCTACAGTTGTACAGGGCCCTATTTCTTGGTCTATTGCGATACAGCTTGCAGGTACTGACGAACACTTGCAAATCCAATACTCAATCTTTGGAGAGTTTGCAGGGTCAGATACTGCGTGTCTGCCTAGGACTGCCCCGCTGCGCTCCTACCTATGCCACTATCGTGCTTGCCAAGGACCATCCGGTCAGGACATTTAGAGCTGTGGATTGCTTCAGAGTGCTTATTCGACATGCCACCCGTGTGTCTGACCACCACTTGGACCTTCTACTCTCCAAAAGATCACGTGCTACGTTTTCAGACGTCATAACCAAACACCTAAACAGCATTCCATCAGGATATACGCCAGCGACGAAAATTGCATGTCCTTTGAGGTGCCTCGACCAGCCACAGGTGCCTCTAGAAATTCCGTGTATCAAAAAAGAAAAAAAAGCAATAACTCCAGAGTAGCATTCAAGCAAGCAACACTGCTATTATTATATGAGTTGTGCTTGGACCACACGCAGATATACACTGATGGGTCGGTCTCGTTCAGCAGCTCATCAGGTGTCGCTGTAATTGCGGCTGCAGCAATGACAATCAAATTTAAGTTGTGGCATGTGACTACGTCTACGGCATCGGAGCTTGATGCTATAAGAGCCACTTTACAATATCTCGCTCAAGAGCGTCCAGGAAAATTGGTCATATTCTGCGATTCGAAGGCAGCACTTTAGAGTTTGCAGTTTGCCATGCGTAAGAGGAACCATGAACAATTGGTACATGAAATAAGACATTGCCACCATCAAGCTCTAGCACGAGAGCATGATTTATGTAACAATGGCTGCCTGATCATATCGGTAATACTGGAAATCAATTAACCGATGATTCAGCCCACTCAGCCCATGCAGAAACACGTGTGGTCCCGATTCCTCTATCAAGGATTGATGCAGCAAGACAACTTTATCTGCTGGCTCGAGATCTTACATGCACGTTCTGGTCGTCTATCTGCTTCCAAAGGTGTCACTTATATGAACTAGATCCTTTGCTCAAGATACAGCTACCATCACGACTTTCCCGCTCCAATGCGACACTGTTATGCCGCCTTTGGTTGGGTGTTGCATTCACAAAGGTGTACTACTTTCGCATCGGTATGGCAGACACCTCTACATGCGACTATTGCAGAACTGCAGAGACCATCGAACACGTCCTGTGCAGCTGCGCTTGCTACGACACAGAGCGATGCCAGCTCCGGATGGTTTTCAATCAACTGGACTCTAGACCATTCTCGGTGCAGAAGATTCTGGGACTTTGGGCGTGTGCCTCAATTGCGAAGAAAGTGAGTAAAGCATTCCTTTGTTACTTCAAGACAACAAACCTGAGGGACAGCCTGTAAATTGTGTGTGCTCCCCCGAGTGTGCTCGTGATTGTGTGTACCTTTCTTATCTCTCTGCAACCTCTTTTCTCCCCTTCATCCCTTCCACAGTGCAGGGCAGCAAACCGGATGTGTGTGTGGTTAACCTCCCTGTGTTTCCTTGCATCTCTCTCACTCTCTCCCTTCCGGTAAAATCCCAAAGTCAGCGAAGATGTACTATCCTCCCATCACGAGATAAGGGCACGCGAGTGAGCGTAAAGCCACTTCTCCGGCGGGCAAAGAACGCGTGGAAGATGAGAACGCGCGCCGCCACATCGTGACGATGTGGCGACACCCGCTCATTTTGCCATCTTGCTGGTAATGATAAAAAAACGGTAATTCCCGCCCCCACTCTAGATGCCCGTCACCAGCGGTAAGTGCTAGATATAAATAGTTTGCCGTTTACACGTTGAAGGATGAACTCCTCAGTGGTCAACGCCTCGCACTCACGTCTCAACGGTCCCACGCTCGATTCCGCCTGCCGGAGTCCTTTTCAGCATTATTTTACTTTCTTGCGTTTCAATTGAACATACAAGGTGAGTGACCACAACGCTGACGCCGGCGGTGAAATCCAGCCCAGCCGAGTGTGTTCATAAAATTCCTATCGTAAGCAAAATCGTTTTGTAAATAATAACTGCATTTTGAATACCCTGAAACGCGGAAAGTCAGAATTCTGCCCAAAAAGCAAAACATTGATAGTAAAAGCAGCGTATTAGACAACCACATGAAATACGCTTCATAGTTTTATTGACCCTTCTTATTACGCATTCGCTTATTAATGAAATGAACAAGCGTGGTGTGACGGCATGCAAAGCCAAACATGAACGACTTCAGTGGATAACCGCAAATACTGACTGAAGGGATGAAACGCGCTGGCAGTGGTGAGCAAGCACTTCTTTTTGCCTTCGGAAGTGTGATATAACACGACTTTTAACACTACCGGCATGATGAAAGAGACCACACACAAGGCAACTCGCCATCTCGGCTCGCGCACAATTAGCACCCACCGGTGATTGGCTGCAACATAGAGAGCGTGTGAGCTGCGCGGCCAGCTAACTTGACCGGCGCACTCATACGTGTTCTTCCCTACCGCCAATGTAAGCAGTTATATTGAACTCACTGGTTAACCTACCTACCCTTATTTTATTTTTATTTTCTCTCCAGTGACCTCGCATTCCGCTAGGTAATGCTTTGAAGATGCGGAACAGTGTACCAATTCCTCAAACTGTCAAAATCTTCATTTAAAACTTGCTAAAATTCTACCCAAACAATTAGGCGCTTATACGGTATGTGCAACATTATTGCTGCAAAATTTGGTGCGGGTGTGGAATAAGCTGTTCGATAGAATGTAGGAGGGGCCTTTGCTGCAGGAGGTAATGAAGTTCTGCATGAAATATGCACTCAGTGAATCACCATAACCACATTCTTGTGCTTTATGCATTGCTTACAACATTCAACTCACCTGTGGAAAGAAACATATTGTTTATTTAAACTTGCACATGAATGAAAGGTTGCATCAGAATGATAGCAAATGGACCTCTCATTGTCGTACTTGTAAATGTAAGCCAATTCAAAAAAAAAAGAACGCAGTCATCATACGATTTCAGACATATGCTTCACTGGTACCTATCGAAAAAGCGGAGAAGAAAAGAAATTGAAGCGCGAACTATTGATGGGGCACGCTAGAATCACAAATAAAAGTGATAATGCGCATCTCGGGTATCGTATACCACCCATTGTTATGTACCACGCTTTGCGCAAGTGCTGACTATCAGCAAAAGTAAAACAGCAACTGTCAGATAGTGATAGCAAAACATTTATACAAGGAAAAAAAGGTTTGATTGTGTTACTGACACTGTTCTTCGCTTTCTTGATAATATACTTTCTTGAGACATTGTCCTTCACACTATACGATTGCTCTTTTCGCATGCGCAAAGGACATTCCTTTTCCTGCACGTTTCCGGTAGTGTTAATAAACGGTTGTTGGAGACTCGCTTCTCGTTTTTTTCTGTTTTCATGAAATGTATTTCGCACCCCCGTCAAGCCTACATATAAAAAATATAATCACGAACTCGCCCAAGAAGAGGCCTTCTTAGCAATATTTTGCCGCACGGACAAAAACTCATGCGAAATCATCAATGCCTACGATACTAACAAGAACCAGTATTATTTCATGTCGGTTCCATCCATCAGGCTAATGCATTGTGAAATATCCTTTGTTGAACAATGTTGCACATAATGCTGATGTCGATTGTGCCCTAAGGGTGCTTTTATGTATCGCTTATATATTTCTTCTGGTCTGTAACAAAACCTGCCAGATGTTGGTTCAGCGCCGTGCCCTGGCGTCTCCTTTGTTACGTGCTTCTGTTTTTTTTGTGCTGATTTAAATATGAACCTTACCAAACTCTCCCAGTTTCACATAATTTTCAAGGAAAGACGTTCGTTTCTAAAATCAATATAAATGAGTACGCTGCATAGTTATGGGAAGGGTTGAGTAAATTGATTGATATGTGGGATTTAACGTCCCAAAACTACCATATGATTATGAGAGACGCCGTAGAGGACTCTGGAAATTTAGACCACCTGAGGTTCTTCAACGTACACCCAAATCTGAGCACACGGGCCTACAACATTTCCGCCTCCATCGGAAATGCAGCCACCGCAGCCGGGATTCGATCCCACGACCTGCAGGTCAGCAGCCGAGTGACTTAGCCACTAGACCTCCACGGCAGGGCAAGGGTTGAGTGGAAGAGTGAATGATAGAACAGGGAGTGGGACGGAGGAGCCATATTCTGAAGGTGAGCAGGCACGCCACCGAACGCCTGGTCGGAGTACCTCTGTACCGATTAGAACAATCTGTGGGTACACAGTGGCACTACTTATCCTGCGAATATAGCATTAAAGACGGACAGACTAGCACTTTGCCACCGCTACCGAGCAGACTCACCATTCCCCTCGTCTGACCGTCGCATCCAAAGTCGGCTCGTGAGCCGCTTATTCGAAGTTCGACTTCTTCTAGACAGCAGGGTGGTGGCAAAGATGCGTTTGGAGTGTACTCACATTTGTTAATAGATGTCCACATATTTGGTGAACAGTGCGTGAACTCACCATCATGCCCGAACTCGCCAATGTACAAAACTCACCAAGTGGCATAGCATTGAGTAGTTATTTTAACAGCAAAGTTGTTTATGCCTTAGCCCTGGCCACGCCAAACGTCAACAGAAAACTACTATAATTATTAGCAGCCTCTGCCTTTGAACTATCATTGTCATCAGCAGCTTTCTCATAAATATGCCAAACGCTGAAAAACTTCGCTTAGCAAAGTGAAGTGGAAAAAAAGAAGAGACCAAAAAAAGACAGATAAATGTATAAAACAAAATCCACTTTCTTGGGAGGCAAAATTCAAGCCCAAGTATTCCCGTGAGTGAGATAGAGAGAGGGGGAGAACGAGAGATGTAGAAGTAGGAAGAAAAAAAGAGTTAGTATTGTATAGGTGAAGCAATGACTGCGACAGCAACAAATCGAAATGCCATGCGAAGATTGGCAAGCAGATCGAAACGTGCGCCGCGTTGCTCACGCGAATGAGTGTTTCAGTTGTTGCTTCGCTGTGTCTCAAAGCGCGCCCTTTTCACAAACAGAGACTGTGCAGCGAGTACAGTGACCTTTGTGCGCCTTGTAACAACAACAGAATCGATCCGGTGAAAGCCCAAGGCGTACAATTCTCCGCACCGCGAAATTAGCACGCGCACGCGGTGCACGCGTGAGAGTCCACCACACTCCTCTCAGCGGGACAAAGTACGTGTGGGAGATGAGATCGCGCGCCGCCGCGTCGTGACGATCTGGCGACGCGCACTCAGTGCGCCATTTAGCTGGTAATGCTGAAAACATGGTAGTTTCCCCGAGATGCCATCGTCAGCGGTAAGTGGTAGATATAAGTAGCTTGCGGTTCCAATGCTGAAGGAGGTGCTCCTTTGTGCCTCTGTGGCTAACGTCTCGCACTCACAAGCAGGATGTCGGACGTTCGATTTTGTGCACCGGAGTTTTTTTATTATTATTCTTTCTTCAGTGTTACTATATTGAGATAATTATATATATATACTATGAATGACGCTGACGCCGGCGGCGAAATGCAGCCAATAATATCCATATAATAGCTATCGCTAATATTTCTATACGAGGTGGCAATATCCACGGACTGAAGGTGAGCACTAACAAATGGCACAGATGGTTATTTGCTAAATGTAAAGCGCGTATTTGCTGAAGAACGCTTCTTCATTGCTTTACATTGCCATGGTTTGCAAGGCCCCGCAGCTCTGCTGGTTATCGCCTTTTGCTATAGCAGAGACATGCCAATTTTTAGGGGCGAAGCTCCTTAGGGCGTGGGCTGTGCGTCCCCTGTAGCCTGTATGTAGCCACCTCTAGTTTAGTTCTTGCAGTGTTCACTAGATGGCGGTACCGTCCCCTGTATGTAGCCACCTCTAGTTTAGTTTTTGCAGTGTTCACTAGATGGCGGTACCGTCTCCTGTATGTAGCCACCTCTCGTTTAGTTCTTGTAGTGTTTACTAGATAGTGGTACTTGTAGCTGATGATGAAAAGATGCAAGATGTTATAAAATAGAAAGCGGTACTTGTAGTTGATGAAAGACGCGAGATCTTATAAAATAGGAATGATGTCACATATGGCGCGTGTCATTGGTTGAAGGCAATCGTTCGATTTAGTGCGGCGACGTACGCTAGGGGGAGCGTTGTAATAAAATCCGTTCGCTGTTGGCGCGCGCTCGGAGTCGCCGGGTGGATAAGGCTGCACAGCGGAGAGAGCGCAAGGCGGCAGCAGCGCGCGCTCGCAGACAGATTCGCAGACAGAATCTCCGGAGCTTCGCCCATTCATCATCATTCACCCCGTGAATATGCCGTAATTTTTTTTTGTGAAACGAACAGCTTGAACTTAAAGTTTGCGTTCTTCACTACCTTCATGGCAAGTGGCAGTAATACAAGCACAAGCGTCGATATCACTCACGCCGAAAAGAGAGCCGCTTAGTCGTAACCAAGTTGAGCAGATTTCGCAGACGCCGCGACCCATCACTTTGGCGGTTCGCTGAGCAACAGCGAGCAGTCGTCCACACTCACGTTCACACGCATGGACTCTCGTTGCGTGTTTTCTAATAGAGAGCTGAGTGGCTCAGCGGGCCAGCGGGCCAAGTGAATGAACGGAACGTGAATTGCGCATGCGTGGCACACTGAGCGAGCCAGCGATTTGACGGAGCGAGCCACTCACCCACTCATTTTGTCCACTCAGTGGAACGTGCGAGCGTTCTCCACGCAAAGCTTTTGCTCGGTAGACGGAACCGTCAGCCGTGTTCATCAGGAGGCACTGCAGTGCACTCCGCCATACTTCGCTGTCTCTGCTGAAGCAAGCGGAACATTCGCTCGTATATTATTCTTCCTTTGTCTTTTACTCGGCTCGCTCCTCCACTGCGTCCACTGGCTCGTTCAGGCACTTAGCTCTATCTAATATCTTATCAATTTATTCATTGCCTGCCAAGGTTTATTGCTGTGGTCTGAAGGCATGCGTAGCTGGCTGGCCGTCATGGCAACAGCGTAAAGCAAACAAAAAATTGGATGGATCTAAGTAGCGTTTGCCTGCCTCGATGTAGTGTGTACGCAAAATGCATGAAATGAAGCCAAGGAGCCAAGAGCAATGGGCTAGCTGTTTATCAGCTGGTGATGCGTTAGCGAAATTCTCGTGATTGTCACTGCCGAACATCTAAGAGGGTTTGTTCTCAAATATATGTATATATATAAACACTAACCACAAAAAATAAAAGCGCTCCGAAACACAGGTCTCTAATATTGAATGTGAAGCACTCAAGTTTAATTCAATGTATTCAAAAGGTATGGACGTTGTAAGCTGAACTACTAGTGAGATAAAACTACTGTGCCATCGTTTCTCTATTGGCTAGTCTAAGATGTCAGTCCTCGATTCCTTCAAAGCTCTATAAGCAGTCAAAGGAATAGCGTATTACTTCAATGTGTTTAAGAGTCAGGCCACTGCGACATGAATTCAGGTCCGAATCGGGTGCGTGGAGAGTCTATAAAGTCAGCAAAGTGCAACTGTGGTGGTCAAACAATCTTTCATGATCCGAAAAAGTGTACACCCATACTATGATCATGTTAGGAGACGCTTAATCCGTCGAGCACCCTGCGAGATTACCTCAAAGGGGCCGTTTGCCTTGCCAGAGAAGGCCACATGTGCACCACAATAGCAACTTGTACCACGCCGAAAGGCGAAGAATGAAGCAACGTGTTATGGCTGTCTAAATCTACCCGTCTGCTTCGCTGAAACCTTAGCAGAAATTTGGTAGGTTTTATTCTGACGTGTGGCAGCATTATCCTCTGCCATCCGTTCGTTGCCGTTAAAAGCTCACCCAAATCTGTGTCCATATTCACACACACTAAAAAAACAACTGTCATTCTGGAGTATGCCGAAATCTCAAATTGATACCTGTGTATGCTAATGGAACGGAGAGACAACCCTGGAATGTTGTGTGAGGCGGGCAGAAAATAACAATAAAGAGCTCTGTTATTTCATTGATGCGTAATACAAACTACCTGTTCTCCTAAACACCCATTGCAAGTGGCTTTTCAATTGCCCTACATCTGAAAATACCTTATTTTTCCCATTTGATAACTTATTTGCGTATAATGTAGCATAGAATGTTATGACCTCGCCATATTCTTCGTGAGAAAAATCGCTTTTGCCTCACGTAGTACTTCGGATGTTATAAGACTGTCCACGAAGTGGTTATTTCAGTCGCATTCCGTTCTGCATAAAGGTTCCCCATTGAGGCATTCGTGTTCGCGCAGTGGTAAATTTATTCCCGGCGTGTGGCGTACCACTGTGCCTTTCCGCGGGAGGGTACCCATCCAGCCGAACTTTGCGGGTGGAGTTCGATGATTGAAGGCAGCATTAGGTTACATATAAAATTCAGCGCGGTGTTGAAGTTCAATTTTCCATGTTGGGAAGCGGCAACACATGCGAGCGATGCGTTTGCTTTATGCACCGTACCATAAGAGTGTTCGTTTATATTTGAATTCGCTAGGCAAATAAAACAGAAGCAATGAAATTTCAGTAGTATAGGTCAATGTATGTAAATGTGAGAGAATAAATAGAGCACCGAACTGGATTAAAAAAATAAAGAAACGCACAGGCTTCATCTCATCGTTCCTTTTGAGCACGCTAAAACGCGATCAGTCCATAGTTAAACGTGAAACTGTTTTTTCAGAAACAAGAATAAATACAATCTCTTCTGTTGCTAGCTGAGAAAACCCTTCTGACAACGCCAAACACTAAATAGTTCAAATTTTCAACAGGGAACTTCACTGGACAATGTTCGAGAAGGTGATGGAGAGCACCCACAAGGTGGCTGCTGTTCTGATTTGTACTTGCAGCCTATAAAAGCTTAAATTCAACAGAATTGGTTTTTAGGTCAATCGACCAAGTTTGTCGCGCGTTCATAATCAATAGAAAAAGCCTAAAGAACCTGCATACCAGTGCGAAAATAATTTATATATAAAACAGCGTATATATATATATATATATATATATATATATAAATATATATATATATATATATATATATATATATATATATATATATATATATATATATATATATATATATATATATATATATATATAACACCAAACGCTTTAAAAATCTGCCATATTCACTTGTGACAACAATCTGAGGGTATAGTCTCCATGTCTCCATTACGGGGTTATTTTGTGCATCTTCGTCGTATATTACACAGAAAAGCAGCTACATTTTTCATATATTGCTTACTGTGCCACAGCTACGAGGCGGATGAGAACGAACCCATAGAAAAAATTCTCAGACCCACTTAAATACATTACCGTGTGGTCTACGAGACTCGATTTTGCAAAATCATGGCACTGAAAACAGTGTGAACGCGACACGGTATGAAGAAGGAACACAGGTGACGACACTTGGAGCTTGCTTCCTCGGCCCGAGGAGGCATGTTTGCGCGTTTTTGGATGTCATGCATGGATCACCAACTGGCCGAGAAAGCGTCACCACTCAAAGTAACCGACTTTAATTCAAATAATAATAATAATAATAATAATAATAATAATAATAATAATAATAATAATAATAATAATAATAATTCTGCTTTAACGTCCCAAAACCACGAATTTATATATGACAGACGCCATAGTGGAGCGTTCCTGAAATTTCCACTACCTAGTGTTCTTTAACGTGCCCTGAGATTGCACATAAGGTCCTCTACCTTTTCGCCTCTATCGGCGTCCGCTCAAACGAGACCGCCATTGCCACGAGAATAAAATGTGTGTAAGAAAGCGTTATGTCACGTGTGCGTCGCAATGTTAAGTGCAGTTCTCTTCAACAGTGACTGCACTGCCTAAAAGCTATAGAAACGAGTGTCCATGACCCGCTGCGCCTTGTCTACAGCGCTTCTACGTATTCTGAACTTCAACAGACCGTGAATTTGGCCCTCACCTAGCACAGGGAAGCAAACTGGAATGAGTTTACATAGTTAACCTTCATGCACTTCTCGGCTTGCCTCAGTGGATCGGGAGTGAGAGCATACGAGTGGCTCCCAACGGCGGGTGATGGCGCAAGAAAACTGCGAATGAGATGAGTGTCAAAAGTAGAGGGCAATCCCTTTTGTACTGTAGGGGGCAATCCCTTTTGTATTGTCGGGGGCAATCCCTTTTGTGCCTTGGATGGCGAGTCAGTTGAAACGAATGAGCACCATGACGTTCCGGCCGGCCCATATGTCATGCTTGCCGCGGGAGTGTGTAAACTGCTACTTCATGTATCACGACTTACACAGCCAAACAATTCCTGTGAACTGGAAAGTTTTCCAGTATCCTCAGGTATCCTCAAGTATTCCTATTTCCTCCCTGCCCATGTCACCGAAGGGGCCAGCAAGCTACGCCGCGGCTATCATGGTTCTTACTATTTTGTCAGCCTCACTATTGCCAGAGCCGCGGCTGACAGCGACGTGCACCTATCTACGAATGACGCAATGCGTGACGATTATGCTCAGGGTCCGTGAAACCGAGCTGTCGAAGTGCTAATAGGCTCTCCCGCTTGCCGCCAATGTTTGTTCGAGCACTATCAGGTATTACGTAACAGAAAAAAAAAAACTTGAAGCCATTGCATTGGCAGGACATACAGTTTATAGCTGTGGCCGATTGCGTATGCTTTGTGTAAACGTGCGTGCGGGCGTGAATGGGCATGGTATGTAGCAACTTTATTAAAACATTCTAGCACTCGGGAGGATACTCGAGTGGGTTCGAAACAAAGAAGAATTTTGCCAGCGGGGAAAGTTGAGCTTATCTGAATAAGACGTACACAACGTTAAGCTTTTTCTTCGAAGGGCTGTTAACAATATGCCCAGCGCAATCAATGACAACTTTGTTACGCAAATAGAGAAGTAACTACGCGACCGACTATCTACAACACAGAGTTAGAAAAAGCTATAGATGCAATGACAATTTTATTGATTGATATGTGGGGTTTAACGTCTTAAAACCACCCTATGATTATGAGAGACGCCATAGTGAAGGGCTCCAGAAATTTCGACCACCTGGGGTTCTTTAACGTGCACCCAAATCTGAGCACACGGGCCTACAACATTTCCGCCTCCATCGGAAATGCAGCCGCCGCAGCCGGGATTGGATCCCGCGACCTGCGGGTCAGCAGCCGAGTACCTTAGCCACTAGACCACCGCGGTGGGGCAATGACAACTTTAGGAGATATTTCAAGCAAAAACGACTAGGGCGTAGCCTTTCTCATCAGGTAAGCCGTGCGAATGATCCTAGAGACACAAGTGCCATGCACGTAGCAACAAGTTTACCGTCGCTATAGCCTTATATTACTAACTCATTTCGCGTAAGAAGTGTTCTGGGACTGAATACGGATTTCAGTACGTACTAAAGCCGCGTTGAGAACTTCAGACTACATGCGCAATGTACGGATCGTCCGTAAGGATTGTAATCGCAATCACAATCAACGTAGCGAGCTTTTTCAGACGTATTGAGCATTAAGTACGTAACGTTGGGGGTGTATATGTTGGCGTGCTGGCGACAGTTACGGCATCTACTCATGCGACCGTTACGTCACGACCAATGATGAAAGCAGTCTCGGTGTTCACTCGCCGCCTATGGGCCTTTAGGCCTCCCAGATTCCACGTCTTCATGCGTGCACCTTGTAAGAAATGGAGTAGCGTGTCTATGCAGCTGGTTTGCGGGTCTTTATTGTGTTGTGTGCCCATGGCTAGAAAGAATGACTAGTGCTAAAGAGTCTGGGCTGTGAAGTGATCAATTACTGATAGAATAAGCGTGACGAAGGCCCATAACGTACGTGCAACCAGTGTTTCAAAATGTATCGCGACAAGCAGCTTCACAACGACGCCTGGTTAGAAGTTGAAATTGGAGCTCTGAATTTGGATGCTGGGTGATTACACAATGCACAAGTTGCAGAAACTTCAAAGCACACGTGTGTTGTTGCTATAGACGCCGGCAGAACGCAGTTGTATCTTTTGTCCCCATTTATATGTTGCCGTTATATTTAGAAATTATTTTTCCCCACTAGTATAGCGATCTTCTAAATTTATTCAGTGAGCAGTAGCAAAACTGACCACAATAGTCACACCAAGGACAGACGCGAAGTGCGGTAATTGGAACACACGTATACATCGTCTCCCATCTTCACTACGCTGCCGCGAGTACTGAACACATACTCAGATTAGCAATTCATGCCCCGCCGCGGTGGTCTAGTGGCTAAGGTACTCGGCTGCTGACCCGCAGGTCGCGGGTCCGAATCCCAGCTGCGGCGGCTGCATTTCCGATGGAGGCGGAAATGTTGTAGGCCCGTGTGCTCAGATTTGGGTGCACGTTAAAGAACCCCAGATGGTCGAAATTTCCGGAGTCTTCCACTACGGCGTCTCTCATAATCAAATGGTGGTTTTGGGACGTTAAACCCCACATATCAATCAATCAATCAATCAGATTAGCAATTCATACGTCATAAAAAAAAAGAAATGTACCTTACTGAAGGGCTCAATGTGAATAAACATGGTCGCTACCTGCGCAAACAAATGTTTCAGCAGTTACGCGATTAAAAACTAATGACAGATAAGACGGCAGCCCGAACGAGACTTTTTGCTCATCAGAAGCGTTGAGCTGGCAAATAGCGGGTAGTGTTTAGAGTGCCCAATTTCACGACGTTTTAGGACATCTAAATACAAGCATGGACGCCATAAAGATAGTTCGGGATCTCCTTCGAGTAATATCTTGCTGCATACCTAACATACACCCAAGTACTGAGGATAACTCGAGAAGTCAACACAAACCACCCGCCCGAGGAGGGTGGCCGCGGGTTGCCATTTAGAAACGCGATAAAAAAGCAAAAACAAACAAAAAACTAAACACTCTCGATCTTGCCCTTTCTAAACAGTCCCGCTTATAAATAACAGAATGACCTGGCTTAAGAACACACCATCACCACCACCAACAACAAGAACCATATTATTATTATTGTTATATACCTGCCAACTACTTCCAAGACTCTACCGCTCACAGAATGCAAAATCTATATAAAGTTAACTTTCATGGTCTTCATGTTTTCCACAGTCCACTTTCACTGTTATTATCTCCGCTTTGCACTGTCTTAAGGTAGTTTTCCAAATGCGAAGCATATAATAGCGAAATTTGGTGACTTTGAGCGTATCTATCTATCTATCTATCTATCTATCTATCTATCTATCTATCTATCTATCTATCTATCTATCTATCTATCTATCTATCTATCTATCTATCTATCTATCTATCTATCTATCTATCTATCTATCTATCTATCTATCTATCTATCTATCTATCTATCTATCTAGCCACCTTTGACTGATTGATTGATATGTGGGGTTTAACGTCACAAAAGCACCATATGATTATGAGAGACGCCGTAGTGGAGGGCTCCGGAAATTTGGACGAGATGGGGTTTTTTAACGTGCACTGAAGTCTAAGCACACGCGCCAACATTTCCGCCTCCATCGCAAATGGAGCCGTCGCAGCCGGGATTTGATCCCGCGACCTGCGGGTCAGCAGCCGAGAACCTTAGCCACTAGACCACCGCGGCGGGGCCTAGCCGCCTGTGACTTTTAGCTCTCGTGGCCGTTTAGATAATTGGACCTATACCAAAATTGTTATGACATGACATTACTGCCTAAATAAAATAAGTGACTAGTCGTAAAATGAAAATAATAACATGTATGACATGATTATCACGATTTCGATGCCATGGTATTGGTGCTCTTGCGTTTGTTTTGTTCACATGACTCTTTGCAAAACTGGTATTGTATGACATGACTGCATAAAGAACATAAGTGACAGACCCCAACGTGGAAATCATGACATGCAAGCCATGTAAGCCATGAGTGCACGCCACGCTGCGTGGTGCACTCGTGGTCATTTCGCTAGCTTCACATATACCGAATTTGGTATAATAAGACGTGAATAGATGAAGAAGGTATATGACTGGTGCAAACATCATAATCATGGTATGCGTGTCATCAAAGGACATGACTACATCCCACGCTCTTGATGCACCCACGGCCATTTCGCTAGCTTCACATACACCAAATTTGGCACTACGTGACGTGAATGAATGAGGAAGGTAAGTGACGCGTCCGAACATGATAATCATAATATGCGTGTGACGTAAAACATGACTACACGCCACGCTCTTGTTGCGCTCGCAGTCGTTTCGCTAGCTTCACATATACTGAATTTGTTATTACGTGACGCCAACAGGCGCCGAAGATATACGACTGGTGGAAACATGATAATCATGACATGCGTGTCATGTAGCAACACGACTCATTGTGTGCTCGTGGCCATTTTGCTAGCTTCACATATACTAAATATGTTTTTACGTGACGTGAATGGATGACGAAGGTGTACGACTGGTGCACACATGAAATTCTTCTCTTTCCGTCTTTTACGAAGGTTTCTACATAGTTGTGTGCATTCCCCTTTGTTTTTCACTTCCTTTCTACAATTGTCGTCCTATTTATTTTGCTCATTTTTTCCATTTTGCGCTGATTTTTTTCTTTGTGTTACTTAACTCTTTTAGTTGATTTTTCTGAAGGATGTCTGTATTATATTGTTTATTTGTATTTTTATTTATTTTTATTGTTCATTTGTATTGTTTTATTTCGCGTGCACCTGCACTAAGACCTTGTGGTTGTTTCAGGGCAGGTGAAATAAATGATTGGTTGATTGATTGATTACTAACTGGTGGTATCAGCAGTCCATAGAGAGACATAGCTCAGGTCAAAGCTTCAGTATAACTGTAAATAATTTCTTCCTTCGGCACTTCTAAAGAAAAAAAACCCTGCATGACTGATACTTTCATTCGCTTTGCGCAAGAGAGGCTACAAACATAATATAGAGTCACAAAATATTAACAAAATTTTGGAGGTTCCGAGAAAAACCTCTATGAGGCGGGAACGCTGGTTGCCAGTTCAGTTGTTTTTTTTTTTGCTCTCGTAGACACAAATAAGATTTGTGGGTTTGTTTTTTGCTGGAAATATTTTTAGTCAGTTTTGGCAATGAATATACCAACTGTGAAACAGTCTGGGTAGTCAACAACAAAAAAATAAACCAGAAGGAGACAACATAAAGATGCATATGTTTGTAAATGTGGGCCTTGCTTTTAAATTCGTTCGTTTCCCGTACAGATATTACTTATACACTTTGTTACAATGCAATATCGGCATGAACTTGCGTGTTGCTCTTCCAAATTGATGACGACCAGTAGGCGTGAAGCGCTTACACCTGCGGCTCATCGGCCACCTTGTATGGCTGGCGATTCACAGTTGTAAATGTCTCTAAATCAACATCTGTCCTTCGTCACATTTGGTGGAGGTGCTGGGTGGAGGCCATGCAAGAGAAGGATGATGATGTCGATGGAGCAGAGTTGGTATGAGTCATACATAAACACAATCATCTTCATCATCGTCATCACCAACGTGTTGGCAGTTCTCTAGTGTTGGCTTGTGGTGAAATCTGTGGTGTCTGTATACTCCATTTGTTGCCCGAGGTGGCCAACACGGAAGAATGCTTCTGTAGGTATCTTGTTGGGTGTATGTGAATGTAAGGCTGCACGGAGGGACAAATTCGGTGTTGGCGATATTTTATTCCACCACATACTTGTCTTGTGAAGGTACGATCCAGCATCACGAACGTGGACGTAAAGACGAGGCTTGCTGAGTAAAAGTCGTTTAACATGGAAGTCATACGATTGCACTTAATAAAAAAAGAAAAAAAGAGAAAAATTCAGTTTCAATTTGAGCTGTCAACCGGACAGAAGTGTCATGTCACATGCACAACACACATCAAACGCCTGCTTCGACGACACACGCACGAGTCACCTCGAGCGAAGAACATCGAAGGTGGTCTGAGCCCGAAAAGGAAGTGCCGCCGGGCTTCGTGCGGAACAATGGACATGGACGACGGCCAACGTAGCAACAGCTTGCGCAGACACGCGTGAGGGCCGCTTGCTCTCAAATTGCGACAGGTCGGGCTATCTTGGAACTTCCTTGACATTCTTGACTCATCGTTAGTCTGTCGATCGTTGTGCTTTATACCACTGCCCAAGAACTCACACGGCAGCTCCATGGACGCTGTCGTTTATTGTTTTTTTTGTTTCTTTGGGGGACATTCTCGTGCATCAAGAGAATCTGGACAGCCATGACCTGTTGGCTGTTCAGATGAAGTCCTTACAGACCAGATGCTTCTTCTTTTTCTTCGGGGAACTATCAAACTTTATTTGCTTACGTATAATATATAGCATGAGTTTGCTAGATTACTTCAGAAGGCATACAGTGCACTTTAGTGCGAAACCAAAGGAGTTATGAATAAGTAATGAAATAAGATGAATTACCGTTTCAAACTATTGCGCTACAATTAAAGAATAGTGATTCATGAATGCTAGATTTTATGAATGCAACCGGCGCACGTGCACTGGTTACATGTACTGGTCCGAATTTCTGGAGCCCTTGACTGCTTACGGCGTGCTTCGCAATATTATCATAGTTTTAGAACGTCCAATCCCAGATATTATCACAGTAGCCTATCAAATGGAAATGACTTTTAAATTTAGGTGAGTTTTCAAAACATTGCGCTAGTTTCGAGATATTAATCCCCAATGTATGTGACGCAGTGGGTGTTCAAGTAAATCTGCATCCGGAAGCGCAAAAGCGTGGTTGGGTAAAAAAAAAAAGAACAGAAGAAAACGTAACTGAAATAACTGTGAATTTCTATCGCAAGTTTGGTGGTGCACATCTGAATATAAAGTATTTGCGTCCTACATAGTTTACATGTAAAAAAGTTGAGTACGATCGCATTACCACGCGGCTGTCGTAAAAATGCGCCGATAATTAGGGCACAAGTTTCTCTCCGTTACGCTTCTTTTGTTTTGGACGCACGTTTTCCTGTACGGCCTTTGGCGGCGACCATTTATTTATAATATTTCTGGCTCGCATCGGAATCGGCTGCTCTTCTAAATCAATCCTTGGCTAAGGGATGAGAAATTAATAAAATCAAAAGCATAGAAGGCCCACAATGCTATGCGTCCATTAGACGGTGCCACTATAGATCAGCTAATCGCGCTTTTGGAACTCGGCATAGGCCTGAAGTTTACTTCAAGTATCGGCTAGAAAATACAGAAATGTGGCATGGCAGACAAACTGATGGCAACTGTTCTTGAACTTTGCTTCACCTCCTCCGGCTTTCCGTTGCAAAAAAGCATCCACTGCTTGGTTTAGCTCGGACAGCATTATCTTTCCTTCAGAAACAAAATACGCTAAAACGTTCAGAAGAAGTTTGGACTATTTTTTATACTTGCTACACCGTCACCGCTTATAGTCCTTCCCTTCATTACAAAAAAAAACATCAAAAGGAACCATGCCTATTTAAGACCTCCCCTATTTGTTCTGTCCGCCAATGCTTCCATCAATAGACCACAGTATAACGGCATGCATTTCCATGTGTGGTGTTCTAAAGCTTTTTACATTGTTAATAATAATTAAAAATAGATGCTGGCATCACGATTGATGACGGCTGCTGCTGTTCGTCACTTCCGTTTTTTTGTTTTCTTTTGTTTCACTCGCTGCGTATATGTGCAACTCTACAAACAATTATCAAATATAACTTTAAATAATAGCCATATGTGTGGATCGCTGTGTCCAAAAAAAAAAAAAAGAATCGATCGTATACAGAACCTTAACAGTCACTGCGCATCTGCGAGCTGATTTATTGAACACTGGTTTGACATTGCAAATAGCCGACTGCTCAGAGCATTGCCCCATAGCGTAATGTTTTACAAAGCGCAATTTTGTGTTCTCAGTTCTCAAACGTCATGGCTTAAAATTAAAAAAACAAAACGAACGCTCAGATGCCCCGAGGTTTCTATAAAAGAAAAGAAAAGGTTCGTTTTATTTTCGAGGTGCTTTGCACGTACATTGAAATATTCTTCCATGCATGTATTTTTTTATGACCTCTTGCGATGTGTCGTCCGTTCTGCTGCGCCACATGAATTCCTTCTTTGCTACAGTGCGTCATAAGAATCACTGGTAACGTATCAATAAAGATTCCTAAAAAAACTTCAGTGAAATTTGTTCCGGCACATGATCATGAGACCCTCGGAGGTCTTTAAGCTACCAGAACAGAAAAAGAGCTCCAAATAGAAGACAAAGAAGTACAAAACATCGAATGCAAAGAGAGCGGTTGGTAGAAGGCGTAGCTGAATTCATGAACATACGTGTGCCTGCGTTATTTGTACAAATTTAAAAAGAAAGGAAGATATGCCTGCCACTTCATTGCCCTTATTCAAGTTTTGCCAAGAGAATTTTTTGGATGAGTTTGGTCTTACCGCATGGTAAGAAAACACTTTCCGTAGTTGTGCACTTGCTGTGTCCTGACTTCACAGTCGAAGACTGAAAAACCAGCGTACTGCTCTGTGTATTTGCGGTCTATGCAGCACAACTTTTCTTGTGAACGCAGTCCACTTTATGCATTTCGTGAGTCAACAAAAGCAAAAGAAGGAGTACATTGCGTAATAACATTTAGCAGGAAACGCACAAGCTAGGGTCACAAAATATAGCAGTTAAATTAAGCCGCCAAGCGAATGGCCCTCTCAGTGACACACATAGGCTGGCCTTTCAGCTTAAAATATTATTCGTGAGGAATGGTTTCATAAAAGAGATAGCTTTTCGGCCTGCTTTGAACGATGTGTCATCCCTACTGTAGCTGATCACGTTATAAACGCGCCTGCGCGGCCTAACGCGTTTGGCTTATGTAACTCTGCGATGTGCGCTGGTTTCGAAACTCACTAGAGAACCTCCAGTGTCGCGGGCGCAGCAACAAAAGTTCACCGTCGTTGGTAGGTTTACGAAACCATACCTTGAAGACAGCGTTAGGGCAGCCGTTGGTCGAAAAAAAAGTAGAGGTTTACATGAGACCAACGCGAAGAGAACTGAACGCAGACGCAGCGGGCGTGTCACTTGAAACGGATAGAAAGCGGGAGGGAGCGAGGCCTGACCCATCGCGCTTGTGGGGAGAGTTCGCCTTGCCTTCGCAAAAGTAAGAGAAGACGAAGAAGAGAAGATTAGGGAGCACGCTGCCGGGTCTTTGGACTTGGTTTGGCTTCCTGCAAAGCATGTTTCATGCCTCTACTCTTGCACATGTTTGGAAACGCTTTTTTGTTTTTGTTTTCTTGTTCTCCTTTTAGTCGCAGAGACGTTTATGTCATGACACGGCTGTGGTTTGACCTGATGGAAAAGAAAGTCTCTAGAATTCTTACGACTACGTATTGCATCAAGTGTTCATTTTATTCGGACAACTTCTTCAGTGTTCCTGAGAACACGTCGATTTCTAGACTATGTTTCCGTGGATACCGAAAGGAGGACGAATGTCCTGCTCATAATAACCCACCTAATGCAGCTTTTGTTCGCCTCTGTAAACGCTACAGTGTGGTGTCTGATGAACCGTAACAAAATATGCCTCGCTTGCAAAGCTGATTTTTCGAGTCACGAATGAGGTGTTGCAGCCAAGAACACTTGTGTCATAATGCTGGTTCCTCTCCGCGCATTGTGCCCGTACAGGGGAGCAAAGATGCAAGCCATGGAAGAAACAGCCCGACAGATGGTCGCAACTGTCAGCCATTGGCGGAGCTTAGTGGAGTTTCATGCTGTGAGTATGCTGTGAGGATTACTCACACTGCACATTTGCTCAGTCAAGGCTTGCTGGATTCCGTGCCGACCGGTTGTGCCCTCACGATATCCGGCGTCAGCGTAGCTCTGGCCGACTGGGCTCGCCCTACGTCATCTCCTGACGCCGAACTCCGACGACAGTGTAGCTATGACCGTCTTGACGTGCTCTACGCCATCTCCTGACGGAGATGTTTATGTTGGTTAGATAATGACGTCACTAAATACACTATACCTGCTGCCATAGCACACGTGGTTTTTCTATCAAGCAAAAAACAAACTCGTGACGTCTCCCGACGCGGAATGATTTGATTTGTGGGGTTTAACGTTCCAAAATCACCATATGATTATGAGAGACGCCGTAGTGGAGGACTCCGGAAATTTCGACCACCTGGGGTTCTTTAACGTGCACCCAAATCTGAGCACACGGGCCTACAACATTTCCGTCTCTATCGGAAATGCAGCCGACGTAGCCCCGGGATTCGATTCCGTGACCTGCGGGTCAGCAGCCGAGTGCCTTAGCCACTAGACCTCCACGGCGGGGAGACGTGGAATGAAGCTGTGCCTGCCCGTCTGAACTTACCAGCGACAAGTTTGGTTCAGTGATGATTACAGCTACTATATGATCACCGAAACATCGCGTTTTGATTACAACCCACCGCCACGTGAAACAAATGACGTGCCTTACGTCGATGGCATTGAGATGCGTCAAAACGAAATAAGCGTGCGCTGTGTCCTTCTGCTGTGCGACGCTGGGTAAAGGCTATTTTACGGAAGGGTATGAGTGCCACCATATTGGGCTGTGAACCTTTGAGTTTTGCATCTTTAACAACTAAACAAACAGTGTTACGCCAGACGCATACGCATAAAAATAGTTGGGCTGGTGCATAAGATTTTCATGCCGCCATATACAAAAACATGAAAACATCAATATAGCAGCCCAAAAAGTTGGCACCCAAATGTCTCACATAAAATAGTCTATAGAGTGAGTAAACGACGCGTTATTTACACGGGGTGGCCCACATTTAATGGCGTGATTCCGGAAGTGGCTACCCACTTTGAAATTCGTTTTCTAAAAAAAATTTATAACTTATTGTTCGGTCAGTGGTACACGCTATCAGGGTTCAGAAGAGAGGCTATGTCGGAAATTTTATGCAAGTTGGTGAATATATAACAAAAAAAACACCGGAGTTCTTTGAGACACCATTGATAAACACATTCGGGATCAGCATGTCATTCAAAGGCATCATGCTTTTTTGGAATTTTTGTGTACATAATTCAATCTTCACTGAATAGCCGTATATTTGAGCTTATGCATACGGTAATTCCTTTAATACACACTCTAACAGAAGCCCCAACACAGAGACATACCTATATAGACAGAGACAGTAACAGAGGCCCCAACAACATATACCACTAGCTAAGTGCTCTTTTGCCAGAAGCAGCAAGTAGAATATGTCATACTCTATACGCTGGCCGAGGACTCTTATAGTCACTTTTGTTTAACAACAGAGCTCTTAAAGCTCAAGATTAGACTGTACAGAGGGCAGAGTGCTGTGTGTCTGTGTGTCTCTATGAATGTCTGTAAAGTATAAACCAAGCCCCGCTACTGTGGTCTGGTGGCTAAGGTACTCGACTGCTGACCGCAGATTGTGGAATCGAATCTCGGCTGCGGCGGCTGCCTTTTGGATGGAGGCAGAAATGCTGTAGGCCCGTGCGCTCAGATTTGGGTGCACCCCTGGTGGTTGAAATTTCTGGAGCCCGTCACTACGGCGTCTCTCTTGAAGAGATGGTGGTTTAGGGAGGTTAAACTCCACATATCCATCAATCAAGTGTGAACCAACTCGCGCAAGCATTCGTTTCAGCAAGGTGAATAGGAAACTATTATCATCATAATTGGCCTTTACCATCTCGCACATATCTCGGGTGGCGCACGCTCTCAAATTATTTTTCATCTTCTTCTGAATACCTTGTTAATGAAGACTCGAACAGGAACTGCAAAAGATTGATCCCGAGGGGCCATTTGCGTAGAATAAAATACTCGGCTTATGGCCATCTGAAGCAAATGGCTAAGTAATGAAAGTGCTGCAACACTTCTTCGAAGAAACGACTATTTGAGACCACTACTGAGCGGACTTTTGTTAAAAGTGAGCGTGGCGACTACGTGTTTGTTCTGTCCATAGAAGAATTTGAGCTCTCACCTATGTAGGACGGTATATATGTATATGTGCTGTTTTTTTTGTTTATTTGTAAAAATCTAGTGGAATGGGGTAGCCGTCACCAAGTAACGCTGTGAAAAACTCCTTTGTTTCTTTTCTATTAAAAAAACAGGATATTGAATATCTGGGTTATTAGGGGTTAAGACCAGGCTACATCGATCATAAATCAATTAGGACCAATGTAATTGAAACCATATAATTATTTATTGATATCACGTAGCCAGACGACACTTCGTCAAACAGTATAGTTCTACGCTCCACATAAGTAAGACTTACGATGCCTCGGAAAGTCGAGTAGCAACAACAGTCGGGCATGTAGCAGCTCACAGAAGCTAGGCTATAGCCACGTGCTCCTTTGTTAGTCCAGCCTTTCACCACCAAGGCAGGCTGCCCAAATTTTTTGGCTTACATGTACAGTTTTCATTCGCTAATAACTATCGCAGAAGCGGCAGCTCTGTTATTACATAGATTATTACAGGGAGAGGTGAGGAACAGTCAGTGAGGGAGCATGCACACGCAGGAGTTTGGTACAGCGTGATGAGTTATGGGTATCGTAGGGACTTGCAGTAAAGAATGCAGACCATATTGTTCATAATTCACATAACCCATATGAGGATTCCTGAGAATGAATTCATTAGCAGAATGCCGTGCTTATAACCTACCAGCGAACCACCCTAACTTTGGCGCTTTGGAGCTCTCAATCTTCTCATCGGGATTAGAAGATTAAAAAACAGAGTTGCCTTGTCTTCTAAAACAGAGTTGCCTTGTTTTAACTGACGTTTACTGAGCGCGCCGTAAGCACTAACGCCCCACTGTCTAATCGCGCCACACCGTTGATGGAACAATTCACCAATGATGAAAAATTTTGGAACTTTATTTACGAGTAAAAAACGTTTTCATATGCGGTTCAGCTTACGACCACGTGGTCGACACGAATTTCACGTAACGTAAAACAATATAAAACAAGTTATTATTGTTGTGAAGTCATTGATGTGCGCAAACGCACACACACGCAAACAGAAGCTTTAATGATGTGTTTCCTTAGCTGCTAAACTTAAGCTGCTTTGCGTTGCTCATTGCGTAATACCTACAAGTCCACCACACATGTGTTTTCTGTCCAGATAGGTCTGCTTTTTTCCCCCAAGTTTTATGAGCTTGTAAACGACACTTCAATTCCCATAATTATTCCCAATTATTAATCTTCCGCTTCTTTATTATCACAATAGTGGCCATCAAGCGACCTTTATTGTTCATAGATTCTCTTCTCTTCAAATGATTTACGCGCGATGTTTCCCCCGAATTGACTCTCACGACCTAACAGCTCGAATAGAAGCGATCGATTTATGGCACGTGTATTACGACCGAGTGGTTATTCGGTGATCCCATAAATAAGGCGCCACGTTTATCGGTGGCTAGGATGTCGTATATAGAAGCACTACTACTGTTAATGCTGAAGGGCATGACATATCACTCCGATACGACAGATTAGGGCCATTCGACTGGCAGCACTATCTAAGAAAAGAATAAGAAGCACGTAGGCAAAGTCGGTCACTCTAAAGATTCTTATCCGATTTAAAGTATGCTATGAAGAGCACTCTAGCCAACTTTACGAGTTGACTGATGTGTAGGGTTGAACGTCCCAAAACCACCATATGAATATGAGAGACGCCGTCGCGGAGGGCTCCGGGAATGTCGACCACCTGGCACTTTTTAATGGGCGCCCAAATTTGAGCACACGGGCATACAACATTTCTGCCTCCATCGGAAATGCAGCCGCCGCAGCAGGGATTCGATCTTGCGACCTGTGGGTCAGCAGCCGAGTACCTTAGCCACTAGACCAGTTCTGTGTTTGGGACAGTGACCTCGCCGTTTACTTGTCTTTATTTTTTTTGCGAATAGCACTGTGTTTGTCACACAGGAGCACATCTGAAAGTACGCGCCTCTATAGTTGTCTATTTCACACACACACACACACACACACACACACACACACACACACACACACACACACACACACACACACACACACACACACACACACACACACACACACACACACACACACACACACACACACACACACACACACACACACACACACACACACACACACGCACACGCACGCACACACACGCACGCACACACACGCACACACACACACGCACACACACACACACACACGCACGCACGCACGCACGCACGCACGCACGCACGCACACACACGCACACACACACACACACGCACACACATACACACACACACACACACAAACACACACACACACACTGTTCTTTCATTATACGGGTTGTCTTAGGTAACTTTAGCCTAAGTTTCAAAATATGCCGGCACATGCAATTACGACGCGACCAAATTCATGTTGCTCTCCGTTGCCTGGAGTTATTCAGACCATTTGTTGTGTTCTCAAATATTGTTTAACTAGATCTGTTTTATCGCGTCTCTCATAATCATATAGTGGTTTTGGGACGTTAAATCTTACATATTAGATCTGTTTTATTACCTAACAGTTCAAGAAACGAAGAAAGATAAAAAAAATTCAATGAGAAACTTGTAGATCGGTTTGAAAGTCCGAATAGGCAGTTTTGAACTTTATAACTGTTAGGTATTAGTGTTTTTCTGCTAACTACTAATGCCCGTGAAATACAAAAAAATACCACGTGAGAAACCCAGTTACGCGCCAGTGCGCATGATGATTCTAGTGCTCCCCAACGTTCCGCGTACGAACGACCATAGCATTTGCCCCATTGCGTTGTCTCGGCAGGGCCGCAACAATGGTGGTGGCTTTATGATGAAAATGTTTTGCTATCGGCCACAAAAAACGATAACCGCTTTGACTGCTAACCGCTGTCATGAACCGTTGCGAGGAAAGCGTGTCGTTCGTACGCGAAACGTTAGGGAGCACTAGAACCATCGTGCGCACTGACGTGCGAGCGGGTTTGTCACGTGGTATTTATTTGTATTTCACTGGCAATTGCAGTTAGCAGAAAAACACTAATACTTAACTAGTATAAAGTTCAAAAGTATATATTTGGACTATTAGCAAACCAATCTACAACTTTCTCATTGAAGTTGTTATTTATCCTCGTTTCTTGAAATGTTAGTTAATTAAACAGATCTAATTAGACAACATTCGAGAACAAAAATATAGCCTCACTCACTCCAGGCAACGGTGAGCTACATGCATTTGGTCGCGTGGTGATTGTTTGTGCGTGCATATTTTTAAATTCTGGCTACGGTTACCTGGGACGCCCTGTATAGATGTCGGCGAAATGCTAGAAGCCCTTGTAATTGGCTTTAGAGGAGCATCAAAGAACGCCAGGTGGTCAAAATTTTCCGTGTAATCTAACACAGCGTGCTTCGCAATAATATTGTAGTTTTGGTGCGTAGAATGCCAGATATTCTGATTATACAAGTGTGAACGCGCTGTGAACTTGGATGCAGCCAGCGCTTCTGCCGAGGCGGCAGGAAAGGCTCAACTCGACCCTCTGTTCATCTTTGTTAATGGGCCACACAAGTGTTTCGCCCTAGTCTTTCATCGGAGTTGACCTTGGCTGACCTGAAAGGTCACATTCATAAAGAGAGAAGTCTTCTTGGCTTTGGTACCGAAAGTAGTATAGCTATTTCTAGGAGAATAACTTGAACTCGGAGAAACAAGTGTAACTCTTTTTGAGTTGTTTGTAGGAGCGTTTGTGATGAAGTGGGTGACATTAATGCTTCTTTACCCACGTATATATGTCATTACGTGAACTTAAACAGTGGTTCAGGCGGAGGAACAGTATATAGAGGTTTTTATTAGAGGGAGGGGGGGGGCAGTTTTTACGAGGTTTCAGGTCCAGGCCGTGACACCATCTACCACCACTCCTCTTTTAGGGCTCTTCCCCGACCAGGGTAAGCATTAAGGCTTTTTAACCACCTTTTTTTTTTTTACCTGTCTGTCGCGGTGTTGCCCTCAAATGCCCATATTTGACACACGAGTACCACCACGCGAAGAGAGTGACCTGACGAATCTGGAATGACAATCTTAGGGAAAAAACACCTCCGAGGACAACTATAGCCTTTACCCGATATGGCAAGGTAACGACGATGGCATGACAATGAACACATCCCGAAGCTGCAACGTCCACGACAAAATGGTGACGAAGGAACAACAACGACGACATGTTGACGATGATATTTGGACAATAGAGCGACGGTTCTAAACTGGTGACTATGCTATAGCGGCAACGGCGTGTCGATGACAGCATAACAACAGTAAAATGAAGACGACGGTATTCGATGAAAATGGCCTGAGAACGAAGACGTTACGACGATCGCACCATTAAGGTGAAAGTACAGTGATGGAACGACCATGAGACCATCGAGAATATGGTTTGACCGCGAATAGATGACGACGACCGCGCGATGGAGCAATGAAGATGGTGACGTTACACATAAATGCATGATGTCAGCAGAATATTCTCGTAATGAACGGGAAAACGATGCGTGAACGATACCTGAATACATAGAGAACAAATGAAGGCAGTTATTGGACAGGCCTGGCCAGAAATTTGCAAGTATACGATTAGTGCCATGAAATCACGACACCAACCACCACCATCGCACACCTAAGAGCTATAGCGGCGGCCGAGTCCATTGCTCCATGGAAGTGGTGTGCAGCCAGCTTAAACGCGTTGTCGTAACAGCGCACGCTCGAGGAAAAAAAAAAACCCAATTCTGCTAAACTGAAGGGAATCACTGCTATTTTACGAACGTATTTCTGAAAAAACTTGGTTAAATCGGATTGCTTGGCCAAACTAGTTCATTATTTCAAGTTTATGACAACACCGGGCTGTATCAGTATTTGCCGGGGAATCAAAATTTCTTCCTTAGATCAGTAATTTCGTAAAATCGGGCTTTGTCACATTTATTTTTAACTACATATAGATATATACATCCTATATATATACAACAAATAAATACAATGACCGCAGCAGGTCCGCTAAAGCAAGAGGGCAGGGAATGAAAGCTTCGCTTACTTCCACGTTCTCATACTACAAGGCCAAATATAAGGAGCTCCTTTGTACTTCGTGTGAGCCTAGTTGTTGGGGAGAAATAGCAAAAAGAATAGATAGGGTATAGAGTATAGACACGGACAAATGATGAACTGCGGGCCATCGAAAGTGAACTTCGCAAATAAATGTGCCAACAAACGCGTTCTTTCTCTTACAATTCGCAATTGGCGTTTCAGCGACCATGCACCACACGCGTATAGACCTTTCCACTGTTTACAAACACAGGCCCTTGATGACATCCAGTTTTCATTGGAAACTTTTCAAGTGAAAGTGAAAGAGAAAGTTTTGTCCACTGATGTTCCCTAATAGCATTGGTGGACAACGATAGCTTTAGAAAATAGCCCGCTGATTTTCTACAGTTTTTTTCCTCAGTTGGGAAAAAATTAAAAAAAAATTGTTCTTTAGAAATACTTAAGAGTTATAAAAGATTCCTTTGTACTTTACGCACGGTCTTTTTATGTGGAAAGCGGAAGAGAGAATTTCCTTATCCTTGGAAATAACTTGAAAACGTGCTCTCAGTTTGGACATTAAGGGCTGGTAAATGAGATGACCTGAAGTTTTGGGGGGTACAACGCTTGCAACCTTGAAACCGTCTATACAAAACAATACAACAGAATTATATTTGCATCTCAGATGTAAGCATTTAATTTTGTGCAATCCATTTTTTTTTCTTTCGCGCAGTAAAGATGCACACATTGTGGTTTCTCAGTCTTGCTTCACTATAGAGGTACCCTTTTCTTGTCCTTTCCACTTTAGCAAGTTTTTGTGTTCCGATAGCGTCATTGAGGTAGTAAGAGTGGTCTAGCTTTCTTTTATTCAGAAGTCCCAGTGAAACCGCTTCAAAACTGGTCTTAGCAGTCGTAATGACGATTCTTTTAGATTACTTGTTTTTGAAGAAGTAAAGAACTCAGCAGAATAGACTACAGACGGCCAGGATAGAATATCTGTCTCATCCGCTCAGCCAAATCTCTTTTTCTTCGGCCCTAATCAGAGGGGTCCTGAAACGGTTTCGTCGATTTCGTATAAACAATTCTAACCTGTAAAACAAGTTTGAAGTATAACTTGCGGAGTGATGCGCTATGCGTCCGCAGTGTAACCTATGACAAGGCTTCAAACAAGTTAATCGTAGATCATGGCTACGAAGGTGAAGGCGATTTCAACTTACCGCTTTCATTCTGCATAAGCCTACTACATGATACGTATGATAAGGAGCACCGGTGACAAATCTTATTGGATTTGTTTAGCCTACGTCACTGAACACCCGCTGTACAGCGATTGCTGTTTGCCAGTGTTCCGACGTGCTCCGCGTCTACGAAAGCAGCGCGATGGAGTTTTTCTTGGTGTTCCTTCTTTGTGGATGCCGTAAATTGCCCTAGTTGCATTTTGGGGCTGAAAATGTAGTGATTGTTGAATATTAAACTTGCGACATCGTGCAAGGCTTGTAAGGTAAGTGACGTAACGGCGAGAAGAATCGCTTCATTTGTCGCTGTAGTGAGAGTCGGGCTCTCACTATCCGATCAACGCCTGGATCCCTGCGTTTGTGGCTGTAACTTCACCCCTCAAGACACGACGACAGTGCCCGAGTTTACAATCTGCGGGGATCGTTCTCAATTACGTAATAATTAGCTCATCTCCCGCTAAAGGGACCATGTGTAGATGCGAAGCCGCGGGGGCTATCCCTTACACTGGCGGCGACGTTGACGCTGGTGCTCATCGCGGCGTTGCACAGGAGAGAAACCTGGGGAGGCACAAAGCACGCAGTGATGGACTGGTGCTTCCTACTGGAACATACCAATCACTGCTAATGGGCACTGAGAGGTAGAAGACCCCATTGGACACAGACACTCGCAGTCCGCTTGAATTTAACGCGTATGCCCCGCCGTGGTGAACTAGTTGCTTAGGTACTCTGCGGCTCACCCGCTGGTCGTGAAATCGACTTCCCTGCTGCGGCAGCTGAATTTTCGTTGGAGGTGAAAAAGCTGTAGGCCCGTGTGCTCAGATTTGGCTGCATTAAAAAAAAACGCAGGTGGTCGAAATGTAGGGAGCCCTTGACTTCAACGTCTCTCATAATCATATGGTGGTTTTGGGACGTTTAACCCCACACATCAATCATTTAGGTTAACGAGTACGCTGCAAATATTTATCGTTCAACAACGCTCAGAAAATATCTTCCACCGGCTCTACCTTGGCGGGTCAAGATCCAGTGTCTATATATACGGGTTGGCTAGTGGATGGTTGGTTGTGCAGCGCGAGCAGTTGGTGTTTTTAAAGACGATAGTCTTTCTTGAGGACCTTCGACGGTAAAATTTTGGTCTGTCTGTGTGTCCGTCTGTCTGTCTGTCTGTGTGTCTGTCTGTCTGTCTGTCTGTCCGTCCGTCTGTCTGCACGTTTGGCTGTTTGTTTGCCCTAACGATACCTCAAACGGCACCACAAGACCAACCCCTTGCGCTGCGCTAACCAATATTGCTCAAATTTTAGCGTTCATAGTTGTGCGATTGTCAATTAAAAAAGCAAATATTGCGCATATCTGAGGCGCCATAACAACACGTCTATGTTTTGTATGTTTGCCTTTATACTAGAAGAGGCACACACAAGTAACTCTAAGGACTGTAGCGTTTATCGCGCTGCGCTGACAGTGCAACGCGATGCTCAAGAAGGTGTTTCCAATGCTTTGCTATGACGACACGGTGGTGGCACCTGCCCGTCGCTTTGCATTCTACCTTATCACCTCCGAGACTGGCACGGATCTTTCTCCGCTGTCACGCACGTCTTCGTTTTCGATGATAACTGACAGATGGCGCTCGTGTCTATCGTGCCTAGATGCGCTTGTTCGCCTCCGCTGCACGCTTGAGGCACTCTAACGCAGCGCCTTCAGAATACCATTCACCGATTTTCTTGCGCAGAACATCAAATAAACATTTTGTTCACTCTCTCCAGACGCAAGACTATCGTCTTTTGACGACATTTACAATGTAACATGTAGATTCGGGTCAATTTATTTTTTCAATCGAAAAAATCGTTAGCGGACGCTGTCTGCGTCGGCGTGTCGTGGCGAGAGAGGGCAAGCGCAGGAAAGGAGAGAGAGAAAAAAGGGACGTCCATGCGCAATAGTGGTGTAACGCCGCCGGGATGAATGCCTGGAAGAGGGTGGTGGTAGTGGTTAGAAGATGAAAAAGGCATCTAATTTCTGCAACCCGGTCGGGAGTACGGCGCAGTGCCTGGGAAAAGGGGCGCAGAGGGCAAGTGTAGATTAGCAGACACTTCCTGCGTCGGCGTTGCGGGGCGAGAGGGAGGAAACGTTGGTGAGGAGGGAGAGGAGAGGGTCATGCACAATGGGGGTGTTAGCGCCGCTGAAAGGGATGCGTAAAGTAGAGAGAGGAGAGAGAGCATGAGCAGGTGTTAAGAGAGAAGTTGAGAGAATAACGCGGAGCTGTTAGAGAAAGAGGAGGAGAGTGGAGCATGCTTAGTGAGATTATTCGCATCTAAAAACTACAACGGCTTGAACAGCTTAGAGATACTGTATATTCTACCTTTAGGTAGCAGAGTTCCGCATAACTTTTCCTTCCACCGCTCACGCCGCTGTTCGGCGAGCGCTGTTACGTGGTGCGAAGTGACGTCAAATGTGCCATTTCACGCGGCAAAGCCAACTTCACGTGCACGATGGCGCGGCGCCCACGTGTTCTCTGCTAGCACAGACTTCTGTCTCATCGCGACTGCCATTAGGGATTTTACCTTGTACGTTTATGATTTGCGTTACCATGTTACCGGATAGAATCTGCGCATGTGCGGGTCTTTACAGAACGTAAACCTTTACGTAACGCAAATCACCCGCCGGATAGGCTTTACGTTTACGGCGCTGTTTCACAAATCCACCTTCGTTCGTAGAAACTCGCAATATCCGCATTGCAGAGACTCCAGACACCGTGTCAAATTATGCTGAAGTGCCAGTACCAATAGCTATTATAGTGTTTCAGCTGGATTACCAAAGCTAAAATGGCTAGAACATAGAAGTCGCAAACGTGTGAGCCCCTGAATGACTGGATAGGTGGCGCCATCTAGCGGTCTGCAAGAGAACTAGGGAAGCACAATATTGTTTTTGAAGAAACATTTTGCATTGTACGTCTGGTGTAAAAACCACGATGCGGTGTTATCCGGACTGAGTTACATATTCTATTCATTTTCACCTTACTCCTTTGATTCTTGAGTTTAACCTCCCGAAACCTCCATATTTTAAAGAAGGACGCCGTAGTGAAGGGCTCCGGAAATTTCGACCAGCTGGGGTTCATTAACAAGCACCTAAATCTATGCACACGGGCCTCAACCATTTTCGCTACCAATTGCAACATACCGCCTCACTGCAACCGTGCAATCTTGTTTAGCGCGTTCGAATAAGTCAGCGGCACGCCGCTCGCGCAAAACCATCGCGCCGCATTTTTCTTCTGCGTGCGCGACGAGTGACATCACTGCACAGCCGTGAAACATAACGGCGGACCTATGCGCAACTATGCTCCCGTAGGAAGCACATGCTGTAACTCTAGAACAACTGGTAAACCTTCGGCGTCTGGCGGAGCAAATTAACCACTCCGACCATTTCGGCTTCATTGCCTGACGGCGCGCCTAGCACGCTGGCTGTGTTGGTTGCGAAGGTCACGGTAAGGGTAGCGCAGTTTAATCCATTGGTTGCGCTGCCATCACAAGCGATAGCCGAACATGCAGTGAGTCAATGATGACGGTGGTATGTAGGTTTTAGAGGTGCAAGGACCATGCTTTACCAAAGATCGCTCTAAAAACAATGAAAGAGTAACAATGATCTGTGCTTTACGATGATATGTTAAAGATGTGAACTATGATAATGTTACGTGGCAGAATAGGAGCCTAAGATTCCGCGCCCCGAGGTGGGTGAAACATAGTGGTATCAAAATCATGAGAAGGACACAAAATATGTGTTGCGGAAATGAATCGTGATGCTCGTGGTAATAAAACTTTGGTGTAGTTGTATGACAGTAGCACGAATGCCTCGTCGACGCCTTTGTGTGCCAAAGCTGCGAGGTAGGCGCTTTCTTTACCCTAGCCATTGAAACAGCTACCTCTATTTAGAGTCATCCTATCGCGGTTAGCATGAGAATATGACGTGAAATTTGGGAACATCTTTTGAAAAAACGCGACCAATGATTCGTATTTAAAAAATGGATTTCGACCGACGAACATGGAAGGATGCAGCGGAAATTGCTGTCGGTAGGGCAGTGTAAAGCGTTCTCTCAAAGCGTCTTATTATTAGCACTGAATGATGATATAGAGCGTGGTAATTGGTTCACCACATTAGTCACACATGGGTGGATCACCACCGGACAAAAAAAAAAAGCGTGCAAGTGAGCTGTGAGCGTGTCCTCTTTGTGGCCTGTTAAGTGTCACTTGTGTATGGCGTTACCCGGATACTGGTGGCCACTTTTCAAGATTCGGCTTGACAACATGTTTAGCTTGCGTTTGGCTACACTCTAAAGGCTGGCAATATGCTCTCAGCTTTTCTTTTAAGAATTGTTTTACGTCAATGGAAGGGCAGCTATAGATATATTGGCGGCAGCATTGTCCGGGGCAGATGCAGCTATTGTTGGTCCACCAACACAGTGCCAGCGATTTTGCGGTGCCCTGGCACAAAGGACACTACAAACCACAGTGTTTCGGCGTGTAGATTGTGCATAAAAGAGGGTAAAGGGACAGAAGGACCCAGTTTTTATGTTTTTTTTTTAGTTTCTGGGGCTTTGACGACGCTTAAAGAATACTTGTATATAACGGCATGTCATAATTGTATTTCCTTAATGAGTTTGACAGCCACAATTCTCGTATGAGCCTCTGCCATGAAGATGCTTGTTTTGGGATGCAGTAAACTTGAATCCGAAAAGGATGGACCAAGAGCTACATATGCCACATCAGTGCGAGGCTTTAGGCACCCGTAAAGAATGCAGGACATGTGCATATATGGTGCAGATTGACCAAGCATGCACGTATATGTGTAATTATGTGCCATAGGCGCGTATATCATCAGCACCTATTCTATTGCCAAGGCAGGAGATGTGCAGCGGGTGCTACCTAATGGTCGCTTCCAAAAGTGTAACATTCATTTCCACAAAAGTGTAACATTCATTGCCTGCTTCAAGGCCGCAACTCACTTGAGGGAAAACAGGACAACCGTGTTCAGGAATTTTATCATCTCTTGAAGCCTCCGATTCTTTGAGGTTGCCCCGCTTTGGTTATTTTTGGCGTGGCACCCCAGTTTCTCACATGCTCTTTTTCCTGAATATCCGGCCTGATATAAAATGGCAGAGCAGTTTCTTTTGTCCAGCTATTTTTATTTTTGCTGAATCAGTATGAACAGAATAATTCAATTGCTACGTGTGCCACACCACAAGCAAAAGGTGAACTGCCACAGGTATAGCGTTAAGTACTATACTGATATTTGGTGGAGTAGAGAAAGGTAGCTAGTTTTGCTTGCTAACGAAATCCACAAACACAACTTTAAAGCAATAATATCGTCAAAAAACATTAATATGACATAGAGCTGAATGTCGTAAATGGAATGGTTGTTTTCATATGTAGTACCCGCGCAAGACAAAATGCGGCACATAAGCACTCAAAAATATGCATGCTCCATGCTTTCGCCTTGGTGGGTAAGATTGAATATGCCCTGATGTTTTCAAGCGTTCTTACAGGCGGCTTCAGAGTATTATATTTGCCCTTTGACCCGAGTAATCAAGAAGGTCAAATTTAACATCGCTCACACCAAGACAGAATCAGCGTGCTGCGGTCAAAAAGAGGCATTGATCAATCGTTCAAAAAATCACGTATATCGCACGATTCTTTTATCTCAAATGAATTTGTGTCCCATCGTCTAAAGAGCGGCCGGTAATTGACGTCACAGAACAAACACATTACGTTGCCGAGATTGTTCAAGCCTCGGGGAGCTTGTGCCTGCTCTTCATGCCGGTGCATTATTTCTGAGGCCACCTCCTAGAGTGCAGTTTCTTTGTTATGGAGATACAACTGCTGTTTGCATTCCAGCGGGGCTTTTGTTCTCACGAGAGACCCTGGAAACAGCGCGGCGCGCCATTTCACCCTCGCTGCTGAGCCAACGTTCCATTCCCTTGATGCTCTTTCATAGGACAAAGTAGGGGGCCCACACTCAGACCCACTGCCTTCCCCCGTCATAGAACGTTAGGGCAGAGATGCATCTGCCGCAATGAACAACCGTGCCATTGCGGGCCGCTCGAAAACGAACAGCTTCCATGTTTCGCGGTTCGTACCATCGCGATAGCACTCTCGCGCTTGAAACGCGGCCCTCCACACGGGTGTATACGTTTATATGCCACGTTGTGCAGCGTGCATTCGGCTACGTGCGGCTCACTCGCACGCGGATATGGGCCCGCAGGCAACAGTAACAGAACGTGCTCGACTGGAAGACTCGGGCAGCAACTAACAGTGTGGTGAGCGACGGCGCGAGGAACGAAGAAATACCGCACGCATTCGCCACCGTGCAAGGAAGTTTGGAAAATTCTCGCGCGATAGCGAAGCGGCAGTGGTTGGATGAATGCGCTTTCAGTTTCGAGACCCCGCTCAAATGTCTGGCGAAAGACAAGAGAAATTGGCGAAGCGGGCGCCATAATTGCGGGAGCGAAATCCACGCCACATTCGTTGAACGGAATCTCGGAGAGACAGCACTGGGAGTGGGAGATCCCGAGTTTAGACGAGTTGGTATGGAGCCCAGACGATGGTGCGTGATTAACTGTGTAGTGGCTGTCAACTGTGCTTTTGCTTCTAATCTTGCGGGCCCGGGATGTGATTTACCCGCCATCTCAGCAGATGGGAACACCCGTGTTTATGCGTTTCTCATGTATACTTCGGGCACCGCGAAGGGACTCGACGGGAAGAGAGGGAAGCACGTGGCCTTGCAGGCCGACCAATTCGCTCTGCGACGTGCACCCGACGCAGCAGGCACCTCGCGTTCTGCGGGAGAACGCGGCTTGCACTGTGACTTAGATTCAGCATTGTTCTTCACATGTAAGCTTGATTAATTCATTAAATATTTGATCGATCGATTGATTGATTGATATGTGGAGTTTAACATCCCAAAACTACCATATATTTATAAGAGACGTCGTAGTGGAAAGCTCCGAAATTTAGACCACCTGGGATTCTTTAACGTGCACCCAAATCGGAACACACGGACATAAAGCATTTTAGCCTCTATGGAAAATGCAGCCGCCGCAGCCACAATTCGATGCCGCGACCTGCGGGTCAGCAGCAGAGTAGCTCAGCCACTAAACCACCACGGCGGGGCACCTGTGAGCCTCCTCCGCATCCATGCGATCTGATCCCTTTAAGAAGATTGGTCTTACTAGAGCATAAACATTTAGGTGAGTAATGTAATTTACCTGATTTATTTGCCACGATGAAGCTGTGTGGTGGCCAGTGAACATCTGTGAACATAATTTTTTTAGCCCCAATCCAATTTGAAGGAACAAAAGAAACTTTCAAAAGTTGTTCGTACATATTTATTCAGAACACGTGCTTGGTGTACTTGTGTATATCGCGAACTCCCGAATGTGGGCTAAGGGACTTGACTATGTTTTTTTTTATTTTGTTATTTGTGCCACAGAAATTGCATTGAGTATAAGAGTAGATGAACTGTTCATGCGAAAAAGAAGAGAGATTGACATCAAAGGAGAGGCAGGCAGGTTAACCAAAATTTGACTTGGTTGGATACCCTGCACTTGGGTGGATGAACGGGGAAATAATAGAAAGGAATGAATAGAGAAGAAATACGAAGAGTAATAAATAGATGGATAAACAGTAAGCTTGAAACTAGACAACACGGTCTCACGCAGTTCACTCACAAGCACTCGTGAAGTACGGTGGTCCTCAAGATGCATGAGAGTGCTTGCATGGCATTGCGTGAATGCGTGACCATCAAGCAAGGTCTCAGGATCTTCGTTTGTGCCCGTGTTCTTGAATTCAGGTGATGGAACTTGGCTTCCATGCCACGTCGTAGAGCCTGGTATGATAGGCTGTGACATAGAATCCGCTCAAGCGTCTCCTCGCAAGCGCAAATGTTGCATGCTACACTGCTAACCATCCCATTGAGACACAAATACGCATTCGTAAATGCAATGCCCAACTGCACGCGACACAGCAAAGTTTCATCGCTTCATAAGAGCCCGGATGGTTAGCAAAGTTGCCAATTTGGTTAACTTGTAGTGTGTGAAGTCAGCACACGTTAAACAAGAGTAGATGGTCAAAATGCCCGAGGCCTCATAATCATACCGTGGTTTTCGCACTCTAAACCCCAGATATTATTGTTATTATTGTTACATACATGGAATATCTCTGCGTACATGGCACGTGCGCATCATTTTCTGTACGCGTAGAGTAAGCCATTAATGCACCCATTTCTAACTTAATTTCTAAGTAAGCTCAGGTGGTACAAAATGAGAAAGTTCCACTTCATTCTCTCAAACCCTGATTGATTGATTCAAAGGCTTTAACGCCCCGAAACCACAATTTGATTGTGCGAGATGCCGTAGTTAAGGGCTCCGGAAATTTAGACCGCCAGGAGTTCCTTAACTTGCACCCAAATCTGAGCACACGGGCCTACAGCATTTTCGCTTCCATCGAAACTGTAGCCGGCACAGCTGGGAGTCAATCCCACGACCTGCGGGTGAGCAGCCAAGTACATTAGCCACTAGACCAATGCGGCGGTGCATTCTTTCTAACCCTGCTGCCAAAGTCGAACAAAACTGCGATGAATCAGTACGCAGGCGTCTATACGTCCAAGCGGCTGTGACATGCATTACGATAAAATACGCAAAAGATAGGCTGTATTATTTTTTTTTTCGTTTGGAGCAGAGCTGCTTATTTCTGAAGACGAGAGGTGGTAAAAAGGAAGGTTATACTACGCTGTTCTAAACGCGGTTATTCTACACAGCATCGCTTGGCGTTGTCTGCTGAGAGAAAAAAAAATCATCTAGAGTACGTTGAACTTGAGAATAAATTCAAGGTCCACTTGCTTCCTTCAGTAACCCACCCAGAGAGAAGTTTGCATGGACGTCTTACCCAGTCACATTTGCTCATTTCAGTGTCGTCAAACGATTTCGCGTATTTCAGATAGTTGGTGTACTCAAAATATTCGCAAGACCTTGTCACAGTTCACAAGTCGAAATCTCGAACAACCTGGCGAAATTCTCTGGAGATTTTTACATTCACTACACTTATCCAATGTTCATATTTTAGGTAGTAAAAATGACCCTTTACTTTTCGACATGCGTGGCACTTATATTACCACGAAAAAAAGTACTCATGGTTTTAAAGGAACCCATCATGCACAAATGTCGCATATACGATTGGCAAGTGCTCGCTTTTGAGAGTGGAGCATTCGCTGGCTCTAAGCGATTATAGCAAACCCAGCGGATGCGCAGTGTATTCGATGAGAGAGCTTCAGTGAGGGCCTTGGCTCGTGCGTCTCGTCGGCATTGGTTGTGGTCCGGGTGCACATTTTTTGGTAGGGACGCCACTACCGGTCAGCGGAGAGCGCTTTCCGTGAGGGCGTGGTCGTAGCAATACGTGTTAAAACGGGCGAAATCTACAGTGCTTCCAGCGCCCGTGCAAAGCAGGCGGAAGAAGCCGCCATTGCACTGGCCTTCACCGACAACAAGTGTACGACGATCCTGAGCGACTCGTGCACAGCAGGGCGGAACTACGGCAGAAACAATGTGTTTGCCAGCGCGGAGCGCGTGGTGAAGTGTAGTGATAGACAGTGCACCGACGGACTGCGGACTCGTCTCCGATGGTTCCAGGCGCATCAAGGCTGCTCCCTCAGGAGCAACTCCCCAAACCGCAATGAGACGGCGAACGCCAGTGCGCGAGGTCTTACTCACCACGTGGTGGCACCAGCGTCCCTCGTCTTAGCGGAGGGAGTAGCCGTCGACGATGAAGACGACGAAAAGAAGCCATACTGGTACCGAGCTACGTGGATGTGCTTGAATGGTACCTTGCCTGATCCGCAGCTCACCAGAGAACAGGCAGAACTCTACAGACAGCTGCAAACGAACTCGGTGCTCACGCTTGCACTCGAACGCTTCATGTGCCCCGACGTCTACGAGAGTGCAAAGTGTGGTGTGTGTTGTGGCATTGTAAACTGAATCCAATAGAAGCAGCGGCCTACCCAGCCAGACTGCCAACGGACATTGCCAGTGCCGTAACGGCTCAGGACTTAGGGCAACAGCTACAGGCGCTCCAGTGGATCGAGACTGCTCTCTCTCGGCATACGCGCATATACACACTCCTGACGGAACCCTGGGTGGCAGCCTCGTGTAGAACGTTGGGTTCCCCGGCGTAAGCGTCGAGACGCAACTTCATGACTGCATATAGTCGGGTAGCAAGAGAGCCCTGTGTGGCACCCTGCCACCTCCGCCGGTGCTTTAATAAAGTTCACTTCTCTCTCTCTCTCTCTCTCTCTGAGAGAGCAGCAAGGCTTTCACACTCTCCCAGGCCGACACTCCGCTCTGCCTGTGCGCAACCTCGTTTCAAGGCACTGCGCCGTGCTCCCGACCGGGTTGCAGAAATTAGGTGCCTTTTCTCATCTTCTAACCACTACCACCAACGTCGTTTCTGCCACACGAGAGTCCTCTCTCTCCACCTCATTCACTGCTGCAGCAGCCGTTAAGCGCACTGTGTTTTGATTAATGTGCATACTACAACATATTGCAATATTTCAAATTTTCTAACCAAGGTTTCAATGTGTACATTCATAATGGAGTAATTGAACAGTAGTCTAGTAGCAGTAATCGCTGGCGTAACGTTGCAGCTTGAAATCGTTATCGCGTTCATTAGGCCACATATTTCCTAAACCATTTCACCTTGTTGTGTGACGATATATATATTGAGACATACATTTATTTCTCTAGCTCTACCTTGCTCGCAATAAGTGGAACTGAACTTTATACGACTGTCTGAGATTGCAAAATGCACTCATTCATGTGAGTGGGCACACGTCTCCCTTTACCTCAACTTTTTAGTTTTTCCTCACTTCCACTCTACCTAGTATAAGGTAGAAAATTGGGTACCACTCGGTTACGCTCACTTTCTTTCTTTCTTTCTTTCTTTCTTTCTTTCTTTCTTTCTTTCTTTCTTTCTTTCTTTCTTTCTTTCTTTCTTTCTTTCTTTCTTTCTTTCTTTCTTTCTTTCTTTCTTTCTTCCTCTCTTCGTTCCTTCCTTTTCTTCTTCCTTTCTTTTCTTTCTTTCCTTCCTTCCGTCCTCATTTCTTTCTTTCTTTCCTTCTTTTTTTCTTCTTTCCTTCTTTGTTTCTTTCTTTTTTCTTGGTCTCTTTCTTTGTCACTCTTAATCTAGCTTATTTGTGGTCTGTCCGGTGCGACTACATTGGCCCACAACGGATAAGATCTTGTGATTGCAACCATGTCGGCAAATATTGATGTTTTTCAGTGTCTTTTTTGCGAAGCAGCTACAATGTTCATGCAATATTTCATTTTAATATGATTTATACCAATTTAGCAGCAAAAAGTAAGAGATGTATATTTGAAAAGTAAGGTCAAGGTGTTCACCAGATCTCAGCATTCGGTTTGTTCCTCTGCACTGTGTTGGGGAAGTAGGGGTCGCAAAGAGGGCACAGAGATGGAAAAAAAAATCTGCACTGTGAAGAACAAAAAGTAAGATAAAAACACACACTGTGAGCTGCTTTAATTGATTCGTTCAGAAAGGTCGGTGGATAGCAAGAAGTGCTGTAGCATTTTCTTGGCTTTGTTCTGAGAAGTTAAATCCTGGCGACAACGTGAAATTCTTTCTTTTTCGGTCGTCTGACTTTCCAAGCGCGTTCCAACGAAATTCTATCTGTGCACTGTACTTGAAGACGGAAAGAACTTGTCTGGTTGTTCTCCTGGCTTCCCCAGTAAGCATTCATCATGAAGTCGAGAAAGAACATGCAGAGTTGGATCTAGAGATTTCACGGCAAATGTTTTCTCCATCTTGCCGCATGTTGATCACGAAATTATAATGTTTTTATGATAACTTCATGTATGGACCATACCAAACCATTTCCTTTGAAATGTAGCCTATCCTGCACTGCAGAATTATTTTACAAGTTGATGCATTGTTAATACGCTTGCAACCGATATTTTTTATTTTCTTGCCCATTGTATATTCTCACGAGATGAATGAGTTTATAGCAGAAATATCTCTTTCGCTTACAGCACGCCGCTACATGACTCTTAAGGTTAAGCTGGACATAGTGGGATATTAGTTTTCTTCACGCAATTATGGTGCGCCGGTGGCGTGCAAATACAATCAAAATGCACGAAATGAATCCAAATAGTCAGAAAAATATTATTGCTTCATTCGCATGTATGCGAATGGGTATACCCAATTTAAAGCTTTCTATTAATGCAAGAGACTAACTAGATATTATATTGGGACCTGTATAACGCGCCTTCATGTCAAATGTACATGCTTCCATCTGTTGGTTTAATGACAACGTAAGAGGCCGTGTGAACCGCAGATATAATAAAAAAAAAGCCTAAAGGTGTAGCATGAAGCATTTTTTTTCATCCTCCGAAGATATCAGTGTCATTGCCCGCTATAGTTGAAAAGTAACAAGCAGAGCGAGGGTATGAGTACTAGCTTCTTCCTTTTTTGTTTTTTGCTAGAGAGACTAGATGGTAAGTTGTTGTTCAGATAACACGCAATAAATGTGTGCTACTTGCAACCCCACAATACCTAAGAGTCATTGGCAGTAAATCGGTGGCAAAAGTAAATCTTTCTATGTGTGCTAGTATCATGCTAACGGAACGTAAAGCTACGTACATTCAACGCATATCGGGCTGCTTTAATGTGCACATGAAAAAAATCCCAGCAATTCTTTGGAAATAATGATAGTGAGTGGCTCGAAGCATTCATCAATCCGTCCAAGCTTCCGTCCATGCGTCTGTCCGTCTGTACGTGCGCCCAATCGTGCGTCCGTCCGTTTGTCCGAGTGTACTTCGGCCTTTCTGTTCATCAGCTTGTCTCTCTGTCTGTCCGTCCGCACATGCGTCCGTCCATCCGTCCATCCAGTGAACACTTCAAGTACCGCCATCTCGCTTCTTTTGATCATAAATTCATCATATATATATACATGTACCGCCATCCAGCGAACAATCCTAGGACTAAACGAGAGTTTGTACCAGATTTCTGCTGTCAGCACTTTGTTAACACCGGGAGCATGATAACGACGCCGTGCCACGTCTTTCGTAACATGTGGACATGCGGATGTATGCCCGAAGGCGGGTATGTGCCACTGGTATGCGGGCATGTGCCACAGGTTACGCACTAGGACAACGGGGGACGCACAAGCCATGCCGTAAGGAGCTTCGCCCCTAAAATTTGTGCCCCTGCACAATGCATCCGTAAAGCAGCCATTCAATTGAAAAGCATTTTCCCTCATTCTCATAAAAAGTGCTTGCTTTGTTGTGTCACATGCGGTTTGGAGGGACAGTTTCGAATGAATATCAAGCCGCTGTTGAAATGGCTGATCACCTATCTCTATTAATGACAATTGTGTGAACACTGTGGGTGCAGCAAAACAATCGCTCACCTTGTCTGTGATAAAAAAACCATTTTAAAATTGTAAGAACAACTCTCTCAGCCGCACTAGGCCTTCTGGGCAACTACACTCTGACAGAAAACAAGATCATATAGCACTGGTCTATCCGGACTTCAAAGGAGCCGCTGAAAGGGTTTTGTTGTGGTTTTTTAGAGAAATATGACTGAGTGACACATTGGGACAGTTGAGTGACTACGTTGATGTGTTGCCTTTGGAAAGTGCTATTGGCATGACTGTAGTGTCGCTACAGGCTCCTCCTTTCCACTTTTCATTCCTGTTCACCCCCTTCCCCTTCCAACGTCAGCCATCTGGACATTTAAGCTGGCTAACCTCTCTGCCTTTCCGCAACCTCTATCTCTCTATTCATTATATTTTCATAGAACTTTTGTTCCCTATTTAACTTTTCTGTTCTTTTCGCAATTCTAGCACTGAAAATATTTTTACGTGAACACACACTCGACTACCGGGTTTGCGCGCCACGCTTGCAGGTACTAAATCAAAACTCAGAAATTATGTGATTCGATATGCTGAAAGCCATACGCTGAGATTTGGGAGGTTAGGCACATTGACTGAAAAGTAACATTGAATCCCTTGCAACACATACAGAGAAATATAGCGCATACACGAAGCCAAGTGAGCTGCATCGCCCGAGCAAGACGCAGACTTTGTCGTTGCGCTGCCAAAGGCTCAGACTCCAGATACATATCACTCGTTTATCTTTTTTTTTCTTTTTTGTTGCTACTTTCGCGAATAAAATGTAGCAGAAGACCATGCGCTTTCGCTGCGGCCAACACTTTCTTTTAACCGTACGGTGTGGAAGAGACCACTACCAGCGGAGCCATTCGTCGTTTCTTCACCCCCGACGCCAGAATAAGCGAAGAAGAAACCTCGCGCTTTGCTCCCAGTATTTTCTTCCTTTCTTCTTTCTGCTTCGTCGGCACAGAGGCTCTCCGGTGGCCCACAGATGTTAAAGGGACACGACCGCGCTGAGGAAGGAGTGGGTGCGTAGGAAAGGGGACTCCGCAAGAGGACCAGCTTGTGCGGAAAGCAGTGGATCGAAGATACCTTGGGATTTAGTCCGCGTTCCACGAGAAGCCACTAAATCTACTGCGACCGAACAAGAAGACAAACAAAAACGAATCGAGATCTGACTGTAACAAGCAGCAGCTGTGCTGTGTTTAGAAAACTACTTAAAGGCGAGCGCGTCAGACGCTAAACACTGCCGTCCGTTTACTTGGCGGGCCCCCGTGCAAGCACTACGGCTTCGCAAGGATCAAGATGCACAAAACAGAGTAAATAAAGCAGAAGGAAGAAGCAAGTGGCGCCCATGTCCTGTTTTTCAATTTGGTTATCTTATCTCGAGCTCAGGTGTACTACACCGGTCGATATTGCGGCTTCGACGATTGCGCCAAATGCAATAAAGAAAGAAAGAGACGGAACGGCTTGCACGGAACGCGGGGTGGCCAAGGGCTTGTTTCGTCTGGACGGTGCGCGCGCTTACGCGCGCACGTCGCCAAGGGAGCCGTGTACGATTGAAGACACGGATGCGGGGGTGAGGGTGCTGCTCTGACCCGGATGTAGTGTTTTCTTCCATATTTTTTGTATCTCGTTGTTCGTTTGGTCTCGTGCACCACTTGCAAGAAATGCAAATGGATGCAGCAGCGTTTTTACCTGATTGACTTACGATAGCCTACGAGAAAATAAAAGCCGTTTTTTTTTCTAACCCATCCAAACTTTTTCACGTTTTTCCTTGAAGTATAAGATTCACGTTTATTATCACACAATAAAAATGCAGAAGATTCTTTTTGTTTTGTCGTTTATGAAAACGTGTTGTGCACATTATACATTTAGTTTTCGTCCTGGTACTCTTATAAATTAAATGTTTGCGCGAAAAAAAATGAGATGTTTACAAGCGAGGGTCCAAGAAAAAGAGCACACTCACAATGCTTTATTCAAGGCTCCCCTCCACGGTGGTCTAGTGGCTAAGGTACTTGGCTGCTGGCAAGTAGGTCACGGGATCGAATCCCAGCAGCGGCAACTGCATTTTCGATGGAGGCGAAAATACTGTTGGGCCGTGTGCTCAGATTTGGTGTGCGTCAAAAAAGCCAACATAGTCGAAATTTCCGGAGCTCTCCACTACGGCGTCTCTCATAATCATATGTTGGTTTTGGAACTTTAAACCCCCCATATCAATAAATCAAATCATTCATGGTTGAAACCACTGCATAAATAGAAAACTAAAACACCAAGATCGCGTGTGCATACACCACGAATGATGTGAAAAATGTGAAAATTGCACATGTGCAACTAGCGACTCCTGTCTTCACTATACAGGCTGATCGATAGAAGGAGCACTAACACACGCAGATGTGCTACGCCTCACGGGCTCCCAGCTTCCGAATATCCACACTCATGGCTCAGGTGAAACAACATATACACAATCAACTCGTGCAGAACGCTGTTCTGTACAAAGTGAACAATGGTGCATAGTATGACCATGGCCTCCGAGATGGCGGGTGCGTTTCTCTCCCGCCATCCCAATCACCGGGCTCCCCAGTAAAACCAACGAGTATCGCATCGCGCGCCCGGTGAGAGGGTTCATTGAGTGAGGGTTCTGGCCGTGGTTAAGACAATGTTGTACTGCAGAGCACACGGGATTCTAGAATGCGCATTGTTTTTTTTTTCGCCTATCAGCAAAAATCACGCCCAGGATCTTGTGGCTGAACTGAAAAAAAAAGTACTTTTTTTTGTTACTGCATTCATTTTGGTTCAATTTGCGAAGAAAAGCATGACAACTGCTGCATTTTCCTGATAGGTAGTTATAATCGTTGAATTGTATGGCTCTCCTATCCTAACTCATTACTTTACTATTGTATGACGTACGGATATTTGTGAGTTATTCAACCGAAGCGCAGTTACGCTCTAGATAACTAGGTGTTCTGGTAATGTCATTGAATTAAGGTACGTGTGAAATAATTTAGCCGCAATTTTGTGTAAGGCTTCGATTAACCAGCCTACATTCACTCTCGACGTATTCCACAGTGAGAGTGCCTCAGATGCCATCGTTTCCTTCATCGTCATCTAAATTTTTATTATGTTTTGGTAGGACATTGTAATTATCAGTGCCCTGTTTGTTTACGGTACTCTAAACTGTATCCAAAAAGAGGGTCGCACATATAGCGTAACGGTGTTTTCCTAATGAAAACTACGTATTCGCCGAGGTAGACTAACAAAGAAAGAAAAAGTGCAAATTATCACTGCTATGTAATACCGCAGTAATTCATACCAGGTACATCAAACTCTGAACGCCTGTTGCGTACTTCTTGAACAAGCAGAACGTTTCAATGTTCGTTCTTACATTGCCCAACGTATTCACTGAACACTATAATATCCACAGTGCGAATGGGTGGCCATAAGTGACCAAAACGTGCCCATAACCCGACCGAGGTCGTCGCAGAACCAGCAGCGTTCAGTGTATGTATACATAGTCTAGACGCATGGTAAGTGCCTGCACCCTCCTCCTTGTATCCTACTTTTGCAGCTCGACGGAACTTTTCTTGAAACGGCGTTACAATGAAAAGCAGCGCTAGTTCCATGAAAAGAAAGAAAAAGCAATCTCTTTAATCGAGTGTAACCCATGACCGTCGAACGCGGCACTCTTGTGGCATCGCTCGTTCATCGGTTTGTCATTTTTAGGGGGAAGCTCCTCTTAGCCTAACCTTGTCATGCGTTATGCGTAACCGATAGAAGAAGATACGACAAAGAAAAGAAGGCAGTATCTACCGAACAGTATATTGAACAGCGCTGTCTCATAGAAGTACACACAAACTGCAATTGAGCGAGGGTATTCTAGGCGCTCTGTATCGCTACTCTCCAATTGGCTGCTGCGTGGACTGTGCCTGGGTACGTGGGGAACGAGTGCACCTCTCAGTCTCCTGGATAATTGCCGCACGTGGCGGATCGTTGGTGGAGCATTGATAAAGCAGAGCGGTGGCGCGTTCAAAACGCTTGCACTCGGCTTTCTTGGCTCAAGTCTCGTCCGCGTAACCCACACACCATCTGCATTCTCAAACGCGATCGGACGCATGGACGCATGCACGGATGAATAGACACATGAACGGATGAATGGACGATTGGTTGATTGATGTGTGGGGTTTAACGTCCCAAAATCACCATATAATTATGAGAGACACCATGGTGAAGGGGTCCAGAAATTTTGACCACCCGGAGTTCTTTAGAGTGCACTCAAATCTGAGAACACAGGCTTACAGCATTTTCGCCTCCGTCGAAAATTCAGTCGCCGCACCCGGGATTCGATCCCGCGGCCTGCGGGTCAGCAGCCGAGTACCTTAGCCAGTAGATCACCGTGGCGGGGCCGGATAGACGGATGGCGCTCGTTCGCTTTGCCCCAATCATCATCATTCACTCCGTGGATATGCTGTGATTTTTTTATTCGCCAGTGCCCTCCATACTACGCAGCCTGCAAGCTTAGAAGTACTGTAATACCCCTGTCACACGGGCACTTAAAAGTCTTTTAAGTAAGCGGTCTTTTTCCGAAAAGGAGTTCCTGACAGCAGACACACGGCACAGAGCGAACTCCTTTTCAGAAGCGGTCTTTTTCGTAAACGGCGTTCGTCGATCTCTTTTACGGCTCCGAATGAGTAGCCTCGAAACCAGTGGGCGCCAGCAATTTTCGAGTGGTGGGAAAAAAAGAGCGGATGCTTATTTTTCTGTCACCAAAACTCTTTGTAAAAACAAACTTCATATCCTGCAGAAGGTGTAATGAACTCTTTCAATGGTTATTTCCTTTTCTACTCTCGTAAGCAGCTACAACGCGTCGGCAATATCACGTGGTGACGCTCGGTCTTGCGCTGCTTTATCCTCTCCTTGGTGGCTTTTGCAGTGTCTGCCTCGCTTTCCAGAGCGAGAAGGCAGGCCATGAGGCTTGCGATCCTGGCTTTTTCTCCCGTATGGTCGCCCATAACGTGCCGAGAGCAGCGAAAAACAAATACGGTAAATAAAAGCACAGTGGTGCCAGACGGACTTGTGCACGTCGCTAGTTATGGGAATGCTTCCTTATCTAGTGCAAAAAACTTTCACATTGGTGTTTCTTCATCTCTTATTCTTAAATTTATTTGAAGAAACGAGCAGTGCAACAAGTCTTCAATTTGTACATCGTGATACATGGTTTAATTTTCATTGCTTCTCTTTTAACTGCTAGCGCCACGCTTTCGCTAGCGTCTTCGAACGAAAACACTAAAAGGAGATCGTTGCTGCCGTGTGTCTGCGCCGCAAACACCTCACACCTCTTTGTTAAAAGTCTTTCAACTTCGTAAAAGACCGCTTACTTAAAAGACTTTTTGCGCACCCGTGTGACACAGGTATAAGTTTCCAGCGCCTGCGGATATCTTGCAGAGGCATTGCAATTATACGTGCTATATGGGCGGCGCAAATCTACAGCAAAAAGCCCATTTGAGAATATATACGCTCAAGTATTGACTTTTTCTCTGTACGTCTTAACTCGACATGCCCAAATGAGTGCGAAGTTATATAATAGCACAAAACCAATTTTTTCTCGCCATATGCAAGATTTGCCATTAGCGCGGCAGCCTTTTCGACCATACGAAGCAGCGCCGTGGTGCGGATAAAACAGCGGGCCACGCCAACCTCTAGAAACACGCTCTCTCCTTGTGATCGGGAAGGCCAGAGAGAAATCTGCCATGCGCCCGCCATTTCTGAGCCCATGGTATGACAACCGTAAAGAAAGAGTCCTAAAATTACAAAGCACACCTCGCGTGCCCCATAAGCAGCTCGTGGTTCCGGATTTTAAAGACGATAGTGTTTCTTGGGGACCTTCGGCGCAAACATTTTGGTCTGTCTGTACATTTGTCTGTTTGTTCACCCTTAACGGTTTTGGGTACTCTAAACGGCACCAGCCGACACCCCAAACGACCGACCTCATCCACAGCACCCACCAATGTTGCTCAAGCTTCAGCGTTCATACTTGTGCGATTGTCAATTAAAAAGCAATTATTGGGCATGTCTAGGGCACCATGACAACACGTATATATTCTGCGTGTGCGTCTTTTACTAGAAAAAGCATACATAAGTAATTCTAAGGACCGTAGCGCTTATCACTCTGCGATGACCGTGCAACGCTTGCGCGGAAACGCAAGTGTTTCCAACGCTTTGATGAAACGAGACGGTGGTGGCACCTACCCATCCCCTTGCGTTCTACACCTCATCACCTCTGAGATGGGCGCGCACACCCGTCTCAGTGCCACGCGCTTTGTTTTCTAAGCATACTGCCAGATGGCGCTTATGTCTCACGTGTGACCTGACTTGAAGCGCTCGTTCGCCTCCGCTGCACGCTCGAGGCACTCTAACGCAGCGCCCCCAGAATACCATTCACCGATTTTCTTGGACAGAACATCAAATAAATGCTTGTTCACTCTCTCCACACGCAAGGCTATCGTCTTTCGACGACGTTTGCAGATTACATGAAGATACTAGGCCAATTTTTAATATGCAGTACCACACAGCTTATTTATCTGTTCTTTCTTTTCGTTGCCTTATGCGATGTAGCAAAAGCTTCAAGGACCACCCTTGTGTTCATATTTCAATTCCACCTATAATTTTGATTTCACTCAGTCGAGGGTCACACGTGCATGTATAGCAATGCTCATCTGAATTAGTTTTTTTTATTTTTGCAGACGCGCCCTTGTCTTCGTACAGTATGAGCACCAACAATGCTATGGGCATTCTTTCGACACCATTTGTTTGGGGATTCAGCACTCGTGTCGGTTGTCATTTGCTTTGAGACTTTAATGATCGTATGATCGATGTCTGTTCGGTAGCGCGTTAAAACTGTTTGCAGTTTTGAGCGAAGCACAAGACACATGCAAACCATGTAAAATGCAGCCATATTGCGGAGATCCTTCTGCAAATCTAAATGCCATGGGCCTGCAGGTTTCATATTCTCTATGCGTTTTTCTCGGCTGAGGCCATTCCACTCAGCACCTATGAACTGTTTTTACTGCAGTGCCTGCTCTTTTTACGCACTTGTTTTATGCTACAGGCACAGAAGTAAAAAATGACTGCTGGTGTGGTGTGCGGGCTATTCGGCTTCCAATCTCTTCAGACACAGTCCGTATGATCGACTACATGGTCGACCGTCAACAACGAAACAAGGGCACATACACCAATCGAGGACAAGGACCACATCGCTCCTGCCTCCCAGCATTTCAAGCGACATCATGCAACGGCATCCTCTTCGAGCACCCTTGGGCTGCGGACGATGCGAGGAACAGTGAGTGGGCAAATGTCACGGCTGCGTAAAGCCTCCGGCGCGGAAATTGCGTGTCACTGTCAAGAGGAGACCTTGCACAGACGAAGGGGACTTCACGAGCACCTACCGGCTTTTTCGGCGAGTTTGGGCGTTCTTTGACAGTGCTGCGAGAGAACTAGTTGAAACTCTTGTCGCCAAGTCCAGAACCACAGATGACGTTCCTTCAGCGTTCGCTAGATAAGCCGATATTCGCAACACCATCGGCTGTCCAGCGTAGAAAACGTGGTTTTGGGTGAGTGACTTTGGGGTGCACCCTTGGTGACAGGGCAGAGATTTTGTGGGCCACGCTTCTTCATATTTTTGGATTCAATAGAGCCTGACAAATATCACGACGGATAAAGTCACAACGGTCGCTTTTTTCGTGAAAGTTCTCGTGGACGTTTCTGTCGGCGGCGGCACTAGGACAAATGAAGAGGGATAGCTGCTACGTTGTGTACTAGTGGCATAGCTCATGCGTTTTTTTATGTAGCCATCTGTTGTCCGAGTGCGACGTTCGAACCCCTCGACACTCTCAAGATAAGAATCTAAACCCACACCGCCACTCCAGCAATGAGATAACTCAAACAATTAAGCAGTCTGCTGGTGGCCGCCATAGTCCAACCACCACGCATAGGTGGTGGTTTTTCTAAGAAAATTACCAAATTTTTATTCAAAACGGCTCAGTTGTCTTTGGCCAATTTCAGGAACTAATCACAGGAAGTTCGCTCCATCGACTGGCCAGGACTGAGCTGTCAAAAAGTCCGTGCACTTTGATTTAGGTCTCATTAAAGCACTCCAAGAGGTCAGATAATATTATGTGTACTGTTTAAAGTGCTATAATCGCGATTTGACGGGCACGCTGTAGTGGAAAGCTCCAGAAATTTAGACCATCTGGTGATCACTAACGTGCACTGATATCGCACAATACACGGGCCTCTCAAGCATTTCGCCTCCATCGAAATGTGACCACAAGGCAAGGAACAAATTCAAGACTAAGGTCTGCTACCGAGCACCATAACCACTATAACACCGAGGCGGACGACTCAATAAGCTATTAATTTGAGACAACAGTGTTTGGGATACAAGAGCAAAAGGCAGATGTACTCTACCTTACGGAATCCCGGCACCCGAATATCTGAACTGAACCCATGGTTCAACAGAATCAACTATATAAACAATGAATCCGCACAGAACACAGTTTTATAGAAACTGAACAAGGTTCTTAGTTGGACAATGGTAAAGAATGAGTCCTAAAATTACAAAACACGGCTTGGTCCCCTCCTGAGTCGTGTCCTATAAGTAGCTCATGGTTCTGGATTTTGGATATAATGTACCACACAACTTTATTATCTATTCCTTCTTTGTAAACATTGGCGTAGCCAGTGTTAGCCACATTTTTGGGAGAACTAAGTACCAGTTGATAGGTGAAAGCAATCGCCCTCACTCTATGACTCACCCTTGAACCTCATCAAAGAGGCCACCTCAACTACACGAAACTGAAAGCAGTCAAAATGAATTCTTAAGTACTGCAAAATGGATTGATTCATGTGAATTATTTACATCTCGTTTGAGACAAAATATCAACAAGAAGCTTTGAAAAACAACCTATAGTGTGTTATAAGCAGATGTAGGCTTAACATTGCAATTCTCACACAACACAGCCACATTATTTTTTATTCACTGTTTGACTACACCCTAGCACATAGATCGGCTAAATTTATGGAGGTCACTCAGAGACACTCATGAAATATATTTTAAGCTTTCGACTCACTCGGACTTAGACTCACAAAAAGTTTCCTCAGCCAGACTTACTCGGACTCACGCTCACGAAACTACTTCAAACGGATTCACTCGGACTCAGGCTCACCCAAACTTTACTCACCCGGACTCAGTCAGACTCAGACTCACGGTTAGATCTTAACCTAAGTAAGTCCGAGTGAGTCAACTGATGAGTCCGGCAGCCTAAAATTAGCTTCTTCAACGACGATTTCAATGCTCTTGACCACCAACACATCCCGTAATCGGTGTCCTTCTAGGTGCCGTTTCACGCAGTATCTTTGAAGACGAGTTCTGTGTGCTTCGAAACAAGTAATGTCATCTTTTTTGGCAGAGTTTACACCATAAGATATAATCATCAGGAAATGGCCAGAGAGAGTTAGTGGAGGGAGGCCAAGGCACCTCCTACGTAATTCACGCCACAAATTTTTCAGTATTGAAACGGTGTATGAACGACAGTGCTTTGTAATACCGGTGAGGAGACATGAGTATAAATGTGAATGTGGGTAATAATAATAGTGATGCTGAAGAATACTACATAGGATCTTAGGTCGGCAAAAAAAAGTGCTAGTCACTCAGGCTCGTTCAAGTAATATACATTTTCGCTTTGGACTAGCTCAGACTCAGACTCACGAAAATTTTACTTCAACCGGACTCACTCAGACTCAGGAAAATATTACTCACCCTAACTCACTCGGACTCAGACTCACAGCACAATCTGAATCTGAGTGAGAGCGAGTAACTCGACTCATGAGTGAGTTCACTGACCTATGCCCTAGAGTGACCGCTGAGGCAAATACTCCCACACTGGCGTGAGAATGCCCGCTTTCATGGAGAAGGCCACGTCGCTGCTCATGTTTTGGAGCGTCTATATTTCTCTCCCGCATTCCACACACCTGTTCTGGCCGGCTGAAGTGCGATTGTATGATTGCCAGTATATATAGGTGGCTGCACCTATTGCATGGTGACGTGAAGGGAGCGCTTCTGTGGGCGCAGTCATGGAGTCCGGCTGAATCCTCGCTCGGCGCAACCACTACCATGTTTCGACCGCCATTGGGTGAACCATCACAAAAGGCCACTTCGGGCCAATGCCATATCACTTTCACAAAGAAGCAGTGTGGGAATGGTCGTTAGAGTAACGCCAAAAAGAGTATAAAAGAAGAGGAAGAGGCGAAGCACGAGGTGCGAAGCGCGCCCGGCGGGGTCGGAGCTCAGCCACAAGCTGCCGGGCGGGGCTGAACCTGGCAGGGGTGGCTGCCCTGGACCAACTGCTAATGTAGTGACTGTGCAAGATCACGTGGCGCTCTCCCCTATAGTTGCACAGTATTAGCACAAAGACACGCGTGGTTGTGTTAGTTTTCTTCACTCTACTCTTTCTGTAATCGGCAACAACATAAGAACTTTGAAGTTTAATACACATGGTATTTATTATAGCTGTGAAAAAGTATACTTACAATTCAAGTGGAAAGCCACTTTCACAGGCGTCTTTCACAGCGTGTTGGAAAAAGGTAGACGAAGAAGGCGACGAACTGTGGCGCCTTCGAATCACGCGCTACAGCCGCAACCCATGGAGTCGGGCGGTGCTTCCTTGGAAATAAACCCCTTTTACTTCACACCAGGAGGCTTGGTTTCCTTCTACACGGAGTAAGGGCGGGGGCATCGTGGTTCCGTGGGTGGAGCTTACATTTTTTCTTAAAGTATAATCTAGCATGCTTTACACATTTTGAAAATTTTTTTTTCTATATGAGCGAGACATTGGGAATCAGCCAGTAGCCTTAAATGCGTTATTATTTTAATCATAGTTTCACTTGACTTGACCGCAGTTGTCACATTTCTCTCACAAAACCGTGCAGATCGGGTAGCTTTTCTATAAAACTCCCCCCCCCCCCCCTACGGGAAGTACTGGGTGGGCCTCAGAGTGATCCTCCCGTTTGTTCGTTCGCATTGCACTACAATAATGACCCCAGTGCATAACGTTTTTCCTCTTCACGCAGTCGTTGCTACGACACTTGGAAAGGCCTTTAGCGAGGAAGAAAGGTAGGGAATCTTGGGCGACACTACTCTCTTCCACCATTATTCACGGACGGTAAAACACTTTGCAAATTTTGCCCCGCCGTGGTGGTCTAGTGACTAAGGTACTTAGCTGCTGACCCGCAGGTCACGGGATCGAATCTCAGCTGCTGCGGCTGCATTTCTGATGGAGGCGGAAGTGTTGTAGGCCCATGTACTCAGATTTGGGTGCACGTTAAAGAACCCAAGGTGGTCGAAATTTCCGGAGCCCTCCACTATGGCGTCTCTCATTATCATATGGTGGTTTTAGGGCGTTAAACCACACATCGCAATCGAAATCAGTCAATCACGTTGCAAATTGAATTCCCAACACAACCAGCATAATGCATTGCTATAGCACATCCTTCCCCCATTACTGTCTCTCTCAAAAGGATCCGACACACCTCTGTTGTGTATCCACAGCAACTAGATTGACTAGTGCATACAGCACGCAAGCATTAGCCTCGCTGAACACCTCAAACGACGATTATTCATCGGAAACTTATGAAAAAAAAATCTGCGCGGTGTCTTCCATAAATACGCTGGTACCATGCGGTATTCATTAGTAGAACGCATAAAGGGCTTCTTCAAGTCTGATATTAAAGCTAAAAAGATAAATGTACATTCATTTCTGTCTGTAGTGTCGTCACGTTAACAGCAGGTGACAAAATGTTGCAATGCGCTGTTGCCTGGTCAGTGGCATGATTCTCAGCGTTTGTCCATGGGCCAGCTATTGTAACAGCGTCGACAAGGTCACATTTCTCTTGCGATTACACGGTTCATTGTCCAAACTGTCGCTCAGCGTTGGAACAGACGCTAATAATTAATGCGCTAAAAGAGAGAAACACAACTGAGCCTGTTGCAAATGACTGCACCAAGCAAACGCTGGTGCTGGATACCCCGCGCTATGACGATAAGAACTTGAGGAGAGCAATACGATAAAAAATTGGCCCCGTATATGCATGTTATTCTGCAAATGTCGTCGAAAGACGATAGTATAGCGTTTGAAGAGAGTGAACAAAACAATAATTTGGTGTTCTTCGCAAGAAAATCGGTGAATAGTATTCGGGAGGCGCTGCGTTAGAGTGCCTCGAGTGTGCAGCGGAGGCTAACGAGCGCATCAAGTCACGTCACACGTGAGACATGAGCGCTTTCTGGCAGTTTTTCTGGAAAACGAAGCGCGTGGCTCTGAGACGGGTGTGCACGCGCGCCTCGGAGGTGATAAGGTGTAGAACGCAAGGCGACGGATGGGCGCCACCACCGTCTCGTTTTAGCAAAGCGTTGAAAACACTCGCCTTTCCGTGGAAGCGTTGGATGATCAGCACAGCGTGATAAGCGCTACGGTCCTTAAAAATTACCTATGTATGCCTTTTTAGTAAAAGGCGCAGATGCAGAATGTACACGTGTTGTTAAGGTGCCTCGGATATGCGCAATAATTGCTTCTTAATTGACAATCGCAAAAGTATGAACGCTAAAGCTTGAGCAACATTGGTGGGGTCTGCGGATGAGGTCGGTCGTTTGGGGTGTCGGCTCGTGCCGTTTAGAGTACCCGAAACCGTTAAGGGTGAACAGACAAATGTACTGACATAGAGACAGGCCAAAATTTTTGCGTTGAAGGTCCCCAAGAAAGACTATCGTCTTTAAAATAATGCATAGTGCTAATGCCCAAAAGCGACGCGCTGCCGATCCGGTACGCGTAGAATGAAACATCGCCGGTGTTTAACCAGGTTCAATCGTTTCCACCACGGCCGAGTTAATTCGCTAAGTTAACGAGGGTAGCGCGCTGCAGTGACAAACCCCATAGTGAACAGTTGGCCGTTGTTTTTCTGTCGTCTCGCAATTTGTACGCTCACCGCTCGACCAACCGTTAAGAGGGAAAGGGTAGAAAGCGGGCATTTCGTCACCGCGCGTCCCTTGTGCACGAGCGCGCGCTCATCTCGCAAAGAAGGGAAAATGGTCGCTGCTTACGAGCGCAGGGGCGAAATTGGCCGACCTGAGAGAGCAATAAAGGACGCCTGTAAAGCGCTCCCGATACGCAGAGTATTCGGGCGGCGGCCACTGGCACCAATTCCCGTACTTCTCAGCAATAGGAAAGGAAAAAAAAAAAAAGGAAAGAAAGAAGCGCGGCCCTTTAGCGCTGCAGACGACGACGAAATCCACCAGCCGCTGCTCCGACAATTGAAAACACTCGCTTCTCTGATGGACACAAGGAAAGCGGACAATCAATACGCCTCTCGGGCATTGACGACATCCGCATTTGCAGCAGCGGGCTAGTCGTAAATTTTCTTCCTCCCAGTGCTCCACCGCTTCGAAGAGCTGCCTTTGGCAAGGGCAAACGCCCTCCTCTGTAGCTTATAACTGTCTTTGCTATTTTTGATACCTTTTTTTTTTCATTGCGTCAATACATACTTTTTATTCCTTCATTTGTTAGCTCGTTTTTTGTGCCTTCGTTACAAAACCTGTCTCTCACTGAGCACGCGTCCCACCACAGCATAACGTCCTGTTTATTTTCTCGACGCCCGCACCTGTTGGAGCGCAAATTTTGTTGTGACTGACAGTACACGTTCTTCGTAAAGTAGGCAGCGTGTGATAAAAAGAATCGGAAACCATTCCTCATAAAGCAAGCGCCTTTCAACTTTGCAGTGCTGTAAGTCTCTCAAAGTATTGGGTACATATGGCTCGATAACACTATACGATGAAGCAAGCCCGCGTCCGCAGATGAAACTGTCTTGCGTCGACATGTCGAGGCGTCATTACAGGTTTTGTGGTATATACGCATAGACAAAATATACAATGCATCTCGTTTCAAGCGGATATCCCACATCTCGTTCAATCTATATTATAAATTACACAATTTTCACTTAACGCCACCGTGAGCTATGGGAGTTTCCCCCATTATCCTGTCGTCAGTAGTACGTCTTCTTTTTTAAATATAGGTATTTTAAAAATTAGACATCCAAGGCGTTGTAGCATTTATATTTTTTATAAATGACAATCGAGGGTCAAGTGCGGCAAGATTAAACATATTTTAGAAAAACCAAGTGGCAAATCTAGCTTCATATCAATGCTCCTGCTGCGGAATGCCCGTTATCACGAAGGAAGCTTCGAAAAAGAGGTGCTATTTCGCGTGTATTTGCTGAAATAATAAAACATTTGCTTGGGTTCTTATATATTTCGATTTGATTTGTGGGTTTTAACGTCCCAAAACCACCATTTGATTATGAGAGAGGCCGTAGTGGAGGGCTCCGAAAATTTGGCCACCTGAGGTTCTTTAACGTGCACCCAAATCTGAGTACACGGGCCTACAACATTTGGTTCTTATATACTTCAATTACACACACACACACGCACACACACACACACACACACACACACACACACACACACACACACACACACACACACACTCGCGGGATTGTGTGCGTGTGTGTGTGTGTGTGTGTGTATGTGTTTGACTTTGATTGGAATACAGACACATAACCGCTTTATCATTTCCAAGGCATAGAGAGGGTCTCTGTCCTCGCCTTCAAAGGTCTCACTGATACGCAGCAAGTACAAGCATTCTGCAGTGTGATCGGCCCACTTGACTGACACGTCTTGCCTGTGTACAATACAATGTGTAAACTCACAGAAGCGGGAATAGCGGTGTTCTTTGTGACCTGAAACTCTTTTAAGAAAATAACTAAACAATGAGAAAGTTGGTCCTCTTCAACGTTACGCCGTACTGAACGTAGCTGAGATCAGACTCCGAATTTAGGTGAATATCTAGGCAGGTTCCTCTATTAGATGATGCTGCTTTTTCGTTTATTGTTCATTCAGCAAATAAAGTAAAGGCGCAAAAATTAGGTGGGATTCAAAATTAACCGCCCCTTATAGGCAAAGGTCAAGTTTCAGTCGATATGTTTTCAATTCAGTCAGGTACGTAGAAGAATACCACTGTGTAGGAGGCTAAAATGTGTAGGCTTGACTAGGCAAATAAATAAATAAGCACCCAAAAGATAGCGAATGAATGAAGCGATTGGGCATTCACTGCTGCGAGTTTTCTTGTGCGCATGGATGACACGTGTACCCGCGAACATCATGCTTGACATTTTGCTGGCAACAAAGTTGGCACGGGGGCGAAAGCCAGACGCAGCGCCGACCGCGAACTCTTCCCGCGCCTCCTTCCAAACTTCATTCGGCGGCGACAGGCAACGCCGCAGCGGTGCGTGGAAAGGCTTCGCATGAGCGCGTCTTTACAATTGAGCGCCGCGCATTTTCTCGGAGGGAGAATGCATTTCCTCCGGAGCATCGCACCCGGACAGTGGTCTGACACAGGGCCACCAGAAAGTTAGCCATCCCCACGGGAAGCAAAGCGCGTTGGGTTGAAATACGTCGCTCAGCTGCAGTCAACACGCACACATTTGGCTCCCACGTCGATTGCGCGCGAAACCCGGCTTTTCTTGTCGACTACGTACCTCTTTTTCTTTCTCCTTTGTCCGCTAGCCCTCCTTATTCCAGCTATTTTGCACGCGAAGCGATCCATTAATACACGACGAATGCGACAGGCCCCGCTGAAGGTCAGCCGCGAGTGGCCTTTTTCTGACGTAGTGCCGCGCATTAACGCGCTTTCGCCACGAACTATGGCAGCGTGCGTGATTTTGCGGCAATGATATTTTGAACGCGCCCTGCTGTGTGCGCGCTCTGCCGTCACCCGGAAAGAACCTGCCAATGCGGATGCCGCTCGCACCATACGCTCAACACGTCAAGAAGTCTTCGTGTGTGGTTCATTTTTTTTTGTTACAATAGCAATATATAGACACTCTCGGCTGGATTTCGCCACCAGCAGTGGCGTCGATGTCGGCGTAATTCACCGTATATGTCTACGTTTCTATATGTATGAAAATGCAACAAAGAAAAAAGACAGAAAAGACTCCAGCGTGCGGAATCGAACTTGCGTCCTCAAAATTGTGAGTGCGAAGGGTTAACCAGTGCGCCACCGAGGAGGACGTACTCCAACGTTCAAATGGCAAGCTATTTATATCTACCAATCACTGCTGCTGACAGGCATCACGAGAGAAATTGTGTTTTCAGCATTACCAGCAAGATGGCGCAATGAGAGCGCGTGTCGCCACATCGCGCGGCGGCGAGTGCTCTAATATCCCACGCGTACTTTGCCCCACATAGAGGAGGGGAGCGACGCCCCCTCGCGCGCCCTTTTTTTGTGGTGGGGAGGAAGGCAGAATCGTACATCTTGGCTGGCCTCGGGCTTTACCTGGAACAATTTGGTTGTAGTTACGGGGCGCACAAAGACTACTGCAAATATTGCAGGTCTCTGTTTGCGAAAAGCGCGCGCTTTTCAGACATAGCGAAGTAACAACTGAGACGCTTATTCGCGTGCATCTGTACCTGTGAGTACGTTTCATGCGTTATTTGTGCGTGAGATACACGGGGCACGTTTTGACCTGCTTTCCATTCTGCGCGTGACCTTCCAGTTTGTTGCTATCGTGTTCGTTGCTTCGCCTTTGCGGCAAAGCCGTGACTTTTTAAACACAAAATATTTTTAATAACAGGGTTCACCAAAACTTGATTGACGTATTAGCGTCAGAGACATGGAGTCAAAAAAATAGCATGCCCGAAAGACAAAAACAAAATTTCTTTAACGGGAGTCCAACCTATGACCTCTGGGTCTGTGACATCAGACGTTGGGCACGCTATAGACTGCATACGCCATGGTCACGTACACTGTAGGCTTTACAATACACCTTTTATATTGTCATGGTACAACGTGAACAAAAGGCAGATAGATGTTGACACAGCAATTCTCAGCAGCCCAACAGCAAGATCACCTTCTTTGTCTTCAATTGTTTAGTTCAGACGCTCTGTAAGCCCATTCGTTTGCGGGTGCTAGGCGGTGGTCTAACGATGTGTTGTTCCACTCAGCATGAGGACTTGATCCAAAAGAGCTGCCGTAAATGTGGTTCCTCTGTCTGTGACAATTACGATGGTTGGTGCACCATGCCACAGGACAACATTCTCAGTGAAAAATTGTGCCACCTCCGCTGCTGTACCTCTCTGGATAGCCTTTGTTTCAGCATAACGGGTAAGGTAATCAGTCGCGACAATACCCCAGCGGTTCCCGGCAGTAGAAGTAGGAAGTGGGCCCAAAATATCCATGCCAATCTGGTCATGCCAATCTGGACCTACACGGGCTGCAGGAGGCCAGCTGGTTTAGTCGGAGGTGACTCCTGTCGGTGGCAGTAGAGGCAAGTACGAACATGGTGATTTACGGCTTAGGTCAGTCTTGGCCGGTAGTAGCGTTGCCGTACTCTAACCAAAGTTCTCGTGTAACCTAAGTGGCCTGAAGTCACCTCGTTGTGGCATGCTTCGATTACTTCGGAGCAAAGGGCTGCTAGGAGTACAAGCAAATAGGCAGATCCTGTCGAAGAGAAGTTTCTTTTGTATATGACTCCGCCCTGTAAGCAAAATGATGACAGCGCGCTTACAAAAACAGTTGGTGCCTTCTAAGATCTTCCGTACAGGTAATTAATTAGGGCAAGTAACTCACGGTCACCACGTTGTTGCTGCGCAATGGCGGTCGTGTCGAGCACACTGAGGAATGCTGTTTCCTCCTCATTGGTTAGAGTTGCCGACTCAATGGGTGAGCGGGAAAGACAGTCAGTGTCCATGTGGCGGTTCTCTGACTTGTCTACGACCGTCATGTCATACTCCTGAAGCCTGAGACTCCAACGCGCTAATCGCCCGGTAGGATCTATAGGATTCGTTAGCCAACACAGTAAACGGTGGTCGCTGATGACTTTGAAAGGGCGGCCGTATAAATACGGGCGAAATTTTGTGACTGCCCATACCACGGCGAGGCATTCTTTCTCAGTCGTGGAGTATTTAGTCTCGGCGCGGGTTAGTGTTCAGCTTGCATAGGCGATTACTCTTTCTGTGCCTTCTTGCAGCTGCACAAGCACAATATGTTCCACTCTCCTTTCACAGCGATATTGGTACAGTGCAGTAATACACCATGACCATGACATCCGCAATTAGTTCCTTGGGTGCGTCGTTTCTAAGCGTGCATACCTTCCGGTGCGTTTCCAATTGAAGCAGTGCTATTTCGTCAACACCTGATCACACACCAAGATGGCGACCATACCCCAAGCGCCACTGTCGCGCATAGCATTTGTTCATGCCAGAAATGACCTGCGACGCCCGCCAGGTTTACTTGACTTTACCTGCGCGTTCCCCACTTACACTCGCCCCACGAATAAATGCGGCTGGCCAAAGGGAAGACACGACGCGTGGTATTCCTTTCTGGTCGGGGCAATGGTCTTCAATAACTTTAACATGCCGTGTGTAGTTGACCTTAGACGAAGAACGGCGTCCAATCAGTCACCCTTTCTGGCTGTCGCATCACTTTCTCGGGTTACGCTCTCACCCTTAACTACCTCATATACCACAGGTATGACCACAAGGGAATTATTAAGCATTAATGATGGACGTCAGTCGTTGGAATGGAGATGTAAGACTAAGCGTCAACGTGGTTGCATCCCCGTCAATCGGTGCTATAGCCGTCAAACACCAACGGATATTGCGCAAGCTCTCTTACATCAGTCTACGCTAAACTATTAACTACTTCTGGTGGCAATGTTTTCGCACCATGCCGAAAATGTGTTGAAGGGCGCCTTTCACTATGCTTGCGAGGAAACAGTCGTCCATTTCCGTGACCGTCTCTGCTTGAGTGCGTGCAAAAACGACTTCCGAGAGTATTAGGTAGTCTTGATAATCACGCTTTGTCGAATAAAAGAATCCTGCAGCAGTAGCCGAGACTTTTCTCCGTAATGCAGGTATTAAAAGATTTATTTGTTTTCTTGCGGACAACTAGTCTTAGAAACGAACTTCAAGCAGTCTCTTTTCCTTTTTTCTTTGCTTTTACCCAACCTTCTGCCCCCTCTTTTTTGTGACACTTCATTACTGCTGTCTTTCATTCCCCTCTCCTCTTTTCCCGGCACACTACAGCCAGCTGGCCTGAGAATAGGCTAACCTTCCTATATTTCTATATATTTCTTCTTTCTTTCCAGTTATTCATTATCAATAGATAAGCATTCGGCCTGCCAGCACTACATAGGGGTGAAGTTCCACGTTTGCTCACCTACGCTTATAAAGGAGCCGAAAGTGTTAGAAGTGAAAAAGATATTCATCTGAAAGCATCGCTCAAGTTACAGTACAGTCATACACGCGTGTAGTTTCGTGGGCGTGCGTGCGATAACTGAAGTAGTAAAAACGAACAAATTCTCAGCAACTCCCACATCGGATTAGGACCATGGGCTCGCTGTCAGCTGAACAGCGGACTCGCGCAGCTTCTCAGAGAGGTCGCTACATGAATACGGTGCTAGTGTAAACAGTACCGAAACGTTCTCGCGCATGCGGGCCATTACCGCTCTGTCACGCTCGCTACACGCCTTTCAGCTGCCAGTGAAAGTAGGCTGCACGAGAACAGCCCTGACGGAGCAAAATAAATAAATTACGAAAGCTTCGAGCAAGCGCACGTAGCGAGACGTGCTCACCCACCGGAGAAGCAAACCCAAATAAAAGAGAAAACAAAATCGACGGGAAGAAAACGTGGGAGGGGCGCTGCGCTCTCCAACATTCTGTTCAAGCATATGTCAAAGGTCCAGGAAAACAAGCTACAGCCGCGCAGAAATCGTATCGGGCTGCTCAAAGCGATGTGAGGGCCATAAAAACACAATATCGAGAAAAAATTCTTCGGTGCTGTGTTGGTTCACTCGGTGAAACGATCGGACCACCACTCGCCCAGCCTCACGCCCGCAACACGCTGCGTTGGGCAAGCCCCCATTCAGCTTGTCTCCCCTTATGCGTTATTATTTTGCTTCGCGAAATGGAAAGAAGGAGACGCGACGACGGGCCGTGGTTTTTCCGCGCGCTCGCTCACGCACGGATATGAAACTAATATAGAGCAACAAGGAATTTCTCCGGCCAGCGACATTTTTTTTAGGCACCAAAATGTCAGTGGACGAGATTCAATAAGATAAATTTCCTCTGCGCGGGAGTGCCTTCAGGGAGCTAGGAAAGTCAGAACAGCGCCGCAGCTTTATTTTCGCAATGAAAACACTTGCGCCCTCGGAAGGGTCAGGGCAAAAGGGGGGAGGGGGGTAAGAGGAGGAACTATACTGACGGTGTAGATGGTTGTTTAGGGCGAAAGAGTAAGAATATCATGTGAACGAGAAGAATAAAAGGGAATTGAGACAACAAAGGATTGCAGCTGAGAAATATGTGGCTTTTTGTGGATGATACTGGTGCGTTTGTGGAGGACAGAAAAAAACAACAGAAGCAAGTGATGGAGTGGGCCGAGAATCAATGTTTACTTGTAAACGGTGACAGCAAGTATGAACAACACTTGAGGAGAGTGTGTGGGCACGAAGGCAAGAACAATCAGTTAAAGTAACGTGCGTGGAAACATGATCCAATTTGTAAACACTTCTGTTTTTGCAGCTGCGGAACAACAAAACATTTTACAGCCATTTCTTTATGCACAGTCACCTGAACGGAAATTGGGAGATATATCTGATCCTATTAGACAGATAATTAAATTAGATGCACAGATACACTTAGCTGACGCTTTGTCTAGGAAAGCTGTGGTCATAAAAATAGAGAATAAACATCTTCATTTTCAGATCACAGCTTCGCAGAGGCGCCCTTATTCTACAACGGGCTGAGCTCGAGCCTCGGTTTCGCCACGGCCAGCCTCAAGTGATCCTCGAGATTAGAGCTGGCAAAGGTTTTCTTCCAAAGCTCGTTGGTGCGGCAACAGCATCGGGGTTTTAGTGGCGGTCTTATACGACTGCTTATGGTATATCAAAGGGAAGCGGTTTATCCACAGAAGCGCTGTTGCGGACAGAATTGTGCAGGTATTATAATTTGATTTATGGTTGGGCGGAGATTTGGGTTGACTGGTATGCTCCAAGTAATCTCTCCTGCTCTTTAGTAGATCGTTGTTAGACTCGTTATAACATCTTAAATATCAGAATATTCTCTGTATATACAGGGTGTCCCACGTGAATTTAGCCAGAGTTTAAAAATATGCCGGAACACGTAATAACGACGCAACCAAATTCATGTTGCTCACCGTTGCCTTGAGTTAGTCAGATTGTTTCTTGTGTTCTCAAATATTGTTTAAATAAATATGTTTAATTAACTAACTTTTCAAGAAACAAAGATAGATAAAAACTTTAATGAGAACGTTATATATTGGTATGCAAATCGTCCGAATAGACAGTTCTGAACTTTATATCTGTTAGCTATTAGACTATTAGTGTTTCTGCTAATTTCAAATGCCCGCCAAATACAAAAAATACCACGTCGAAAAGCCGCTCGCGCATCTATGCGCACAATAAGTCTAGTGCTCCCTAACGTTCCGCGTACGAACGACACACTTCCTTCACATCGGTTCATGACAGCGGTAAGCAGTGACAGCGGCTATTGTTTTTGTGGCCGATAGCAAAACGTGTTCATTGTAAAGCCACCACCATCGTTGCGGCTCTGCCGAGACAGCACAATGGGGGAATGCTATGGTCGTTCGTGAGTTTTGTTAGAGTTTAAGTGGGAAACACCGCCGGAGGAAGCGTTTCAAGAACTGAAACGACGCCTGCAGACGCCTCCGCTACTCGCGCATTTCGACGAATTCACCGAGACAGAAATACACACCGACGCAAGCAGCCTAGGCTCGGCGCCGTTCTTGTGCAGAGGACTAACAGACTGGAAAGAGTTATCAGTTATGCTAGCCGGTCGCTATTAAAGGCCGAAGCCAACAATTCTAGAACAGAAAAGGAATGCCTTGCAATCATCTGGGCTACATGGAAGTTCCACCCCTACCTTTATGGCAGGCCCTTCAAAGTTGTGAGCGACCGCCAAGCCTTGTGTTGGCTAGCTAACTTGAAAGATCCTTCAAGTCGCCTCGCACGGGGGAGCCTGAGACTTCAGGAATTTGACGTTAGCGTCCTTTATAAGTCTGGAAGAAAACACTCTGACGCCGACTGCCTGTCTCGTGCCCCGTCGAACCACCGCCGAAGGACGACCCGGACGATTATTGTTTCTTAGGAACCATAAGTGCCGACGGCTTCAGTAACAGAGAACTGACCCGGAACTCAGGAGCCTTGTTATTGGCTCCTTAGTTCCCAAAAGCTCCTGGCTCCTGAATTGGCTGCTGAATTCCGAAAAGGCTGCTAATGTCCCAAAATTATTCAAACGAGGAGTTGAGTCGTTTTCCTTGCAGAACGGTATCCTCCTGAAGAAAAACTTCTCGCCACTTCGGGCCAACTACCTCGTCGTAGTACCTTCAGCGTTACGTCCAGAAGTTTTGGAAGCTCTACATGACGACGCGACGGTTGTACACCTCGATGTTTCCCGTACGCTCGCAAGAATACAGAACTACTACTGGCCACGTGTTTCCACCGACGTCCCTTGTTATGTGAAGACATGCCGGGACTGCCAACTACGAAAGACACCGCCGACCAGGCCAGCCGGACTTCTCCAGCCCATCGAGCCCCCTCACCGGCCGTTCCAGCAAATCAGCGTGGACTTACTGGGGCCGTTCCCGATGTCGAGTTCAAGGAACAAATGGATCGTCGTAGCTGACTACCTTACCGACTATCTCCCACACTACGCCGAGCCAAGGGCCATGCTCAAAGGCAGTGCCGCCGAAGTAGCAAAGTTCTTCCCCGAAAACATCGTCCTGCGACACGGTGCTCCACAGGTCCTCATTACTGACAGAGGTTCGGCCTTTACAGCGGACCTATCTCAGGCCATCCTGAGGTACAGCCAGATAAGTCACCCCCGCACCACTGCCTACCATCCACATACCGATGATCTCACTGAGCGTTTGAATAAAAGCATCGCCGATATGCTGGCTATGTACGTCGACGTCGAGCACAAAACGTGGGATCAAATGCATCCGTACGTGACCTTCGCGTACAATACGGCCGTGCAAGAAACGACGCAGGTTACGCTGTACAAGTTGGTCTATGGAAGAAGCCCGGCAACGACGCTCGACGCTATGCTTCAAAATGAAGCTGACGAAGAGAGCATCGACGTCACCTCCTATCTTCAGCTGCCGGAAGAAGCTCGTCAACTTGCCCGCCTCCGTACCAAGAATCAGCAGGCGACTGACAGTCGCCGCTACAGTCTTCGACAAAACTTTGTGCAGTACCAGCCCGGGGAACGTGTCTCAGTATGGACACCGATACGCCGACGTTGGCTCAGTGAAAATTTTCTGCGACGGCACTTCAGACCGTACCGAGCAGTTCGACGTCTCGGTTGTTCCCGACGGCATTACTAACTCTCAACGGCAACGTGCTCGATCAGAAGTCGTCCATGTCGGGCGCCTCAAGCTATTTCATGCGCGAACCGGAGGACTGTATTTTGTTGTTGTTGTTGTGATTTATCGTTTGTACTTATTGTTTATTGTACTTATTATTGTATCTTTGTCTTTTGTTAAAGCATGGGGACGATGCCTTTTTCAGAGGGGTACAATGCCACGTTCATTTCTCAAGTATTGTTATCGCCTTCTTACACTTCGTTCAGCGCGAACCGCGCCTACGATGTTCGAGAAGCTTCGAGGCTGCAGTAGATTGTTGTGTTAACATTACGCCCACTTCGTGAACAATACAGATTTTTCGGGAACCTACGTCCCCGCTAGTGGTAATGCTAGAATATTCGATGGCAAGGGTATATATGCCGACACGCTTCGCCGCTTGTCAGTTGATCGACGGCCGACGCCCTGCTCGCTGCTATCAGTGCAAGCTTCTTGCTCTAATCTGACTTTCCTTTTACGTGACCACAAGTTAGGCCCCATTAAACAGTTTACTACTCGACCGGCAGTCTGCTTCCTTCGTTCGCATCACAACTAGGTGACAATATGATGGTTTTGAAACGCTAAAGCTCTTCAATTTTTATATGCAATATATGTGCTTTTTTGTAGGTGTTTGTGGATGTGGAGTTTATAGGTAATCTTGCGAAACATCGCACAAAGTTCCGCAAGTGTGAGCAATGCCCTTTGAGCTATCCAATGCCCTAAAGAAGCGTCGAAACATATTGTCGCAAAAGAGATATTCATTAATGATCATGCTTTAAGTCTGCCATGCGGCAGATCAGAGTAATGTTGCTCACTGGCCGAAATGAAGAACGGACACGTCCTATTTCTTCGTAGTTACAATGACGCTCGAAAAGATGAAAGCATTTTCCAAATTTGCATAGCAAGTATCAGACACTGAGCGCAGACCATCAAGCCTGCATAAACCTTCAATGCACGTGTGCAGGGTTTGTAGTACACTGCACAACTGCTGTGTACACTATACAGCTCTACAGCTCATATTTGGGTCCCACTCTTCTGTCATTAACCTTTTCATGGAAGTTTCTTCGTATTAGTACGAATAGATGACCTGCAGACAACACCCCGTGGCGGTGGTCCAGTGACTAAGGGTACTCGGCTGCTGACCCGCAGGTCGCGGAATAGAATCCCGGCTGCGGCGGCTGCATTTTGGATGGAGGCAATAATGCTGTAGGCCCATGTGCTCAGATTTAGGTGCACGTTAAAAACCCGAGGTGGTCGAAACTTCTGGAGCCCTCCACAACGGTGTCTCTAGTAATCAGATGATGGTAGTTTTGGGACGTTAAACCCCACATATCAATCAACCTGCAGACATTGAGCTCATTTCCTACTCTGCAGTGCACACAGAATGAAACCTACCTCTCTATATATCCGCTGGTTTCGCGATGCCCTATTTCTAACTCTACGCGGCCGACAAAGCGCGCCGCTCAATGAGCTAACGAGCCACATGTCACAATCCGAATTTAGCTTCCGTCTGATGGATTTAAGTCGCTTCCCGTTGACATTCGCTCGTGTCCGTCTGATTAGTGTCCGACCACGCGATGTATCGTTCATTTCTTTGTATTTTTGCTACCGCCATGATCTGCATACCGATTGTACAAATGAGTCATTTACCCACCTCCTACTTTTTTTATGCAGCAGCAATTTCTGATTTCATTTAGCTGGTAGGAAGTGACTACCCAAAGCCGACACAATGGAACGTGTCCCGACGTACTGTACGTGCCTGCCAAGCAACTTACGCTGTCGGCATGGACAGAGAACGCGCACTCCAGTTGTGGCAGCACTCGGGAAGAGAGCATGCGACCTCTTCGTGATGCTGTCGAATCATCAGAGTGACAATATAGCCGCCGCAGTTCGCTATCTTGATATCCAATGTAGAAAAAGGGACTCCAGACATCGAGGAAAATCGTGCGATTGCCCTACCCTTCAGCTCTTATCACAGTGACTGTGTATAATTAATGTAAGCCTACGGGTTCCTATACGAATAATAGAAAATGCCACAATGCATGCTACTGTCACTCTGGAAGTCTTAGCTATTCCTTCTAAATTAAAAAAGTAGCAGATCCCACGTACAGTGGGAATCGATGATATGCGAAGCAGTATTAAAAAATCTAGGTATGCCACTTCAATACCAGCACAACGTTACGAGATGGAGGTAAATGATGCCGCACATGACTTCCGTGTCATGATTATTATGTTTGGGTGTGTCGTTTACATTCGTCATCTATTCATGTCACGTGCTACCCAATTTAGTATATGTGGAGCTAGCGAAACGGCCGCGAGCACGCCCTGAGCGTGGTATGTTGTCATGTTTTTTCATGACACGCGTGTCAGGATTATAATGCTTGCACCAGTCATATATTTAGTCAGCTATTGACGTCCCGTAACACCAAATTCGGTATATGTGGAGCTAGCAAAACGGCCACGAGCGCATCATGAAGGGCCCATTATACTCCAATGTAGCGTTGACGCACACGCACGCTGGGCACAGCAACGCTACGTTAGCAAAACGTGAGCACTCTATAGTTTGACGACAGGCGCGATCAGCGTCCGTCGGCATGGCCCAATGGCAACTAGCGCGAAATGCGACATGCTGCATTTCACGCCAATGCGTTACCCCGAAAACACTGCATGTCCCTCTTTTCGTGACGGAGGGACGCTAGACGCGCTGAAACGCGCATGCATCAAAGCAACGCAGCGTGGCGCGTGCCTGCGAGTATACGGCAGGACCGGCGCCTGGCGTGGCAACGCCAGCGTGACGCGACGAGATGAACGCCGGCGAGCATGCGCACTGCATCACGTCGAAAGGTATTGGCGGCTTGACTGTGGCATGTAGTCATGTTATCACATAACACGCATTTCATGATTATCATGTTTGCACCAGCCACATACCTTCGTCATTTATTGACGTCACGTAATTTGGCATATGTGAAGCAAGTGAAACGGCCGCAAGCGCATTATAAGTGTGGCATGTACTCATGTTGTTACATCACATTCATGTCGTGATTATCATATGTTTGTATGCGTATTTTACCTATGTCGTCCGTTTGCGTCACGTAATACCGAGTTTGGTACATGTGAAGCTAGCGAAACAGCAGCGAGCGCGTCGTGAGCGTAGCATGTAGTCATGTTGTTACATGACACGGATCTCATGTTTATCATGTTTGAACCAGTATCATACCTTTGTCATCCATTCACGCACTGTAATACCAAATTTGGTATTATTGACGCTGGCAAAACGGCCGGGAGCGCATCATGAGCGTGGCATGTAGTCATGTAGTCACATGACACGCATGTCATGATTTTCATGTAAGGGTCTATAGCTTGTGTTCGCCATGTAATCATGGCATACCATACCAGTTTTGCAGCATGCCATGTGAACAAAACCACCGTAAGAGCTGCAGGAACATGAAATGTAAATCATGATATTCATGACATACATATCAAGATTTTCTTGTTATGACTAGTCAAATATGTTCTTCATACAGTCATGTTACACCATACCAAGTTAGGTATCGATACCATTATCGAAACGGCGAAGAGAGCTAAAAGTTGTAGGTGGCTAGACAGATAGATAGATACGCTCAAAGTCGCCGAAGTTCGCTAAGAAATGCTTCGCATTTAAAAATGGAATGCAGTATGGAAGAGGCACCGCATAAGTGAATGACAACACAGGCGCACACTCACAAGTGGAAGTTTATCAAAGAGGCAACCCGTATATAGCTTACAAGATCACACACGGTACAGTTTTTCTCGCCTAAAACATATGACCATCCTTCTTACACAAAAACCTATGAAGGTGCATGCGTCTGCCCTAAACGGTTGTAAGCTATATATGTGTTTGCTCTTCAATAAACTTCCAGTTGCGTGTGTGCGCCTGTGTTGTAATGCCTTTTTATAGTCCTTCGTCCGTACTGCGCCCCATTTTTACATTTAGCATAAATCATCACCAACTATGCCAAATGGCAGTTTTGCTAGTCTTATCTAGATTGATTCAACTCTGTTTTTGTTGTATTTTGACCCAGGTGGTCGAAATTTCCGGAGCCCTGCACTACAGCGTCTCTCATAATCATATGGGGGTTTTGGGACGTTAAACCCCACATATCAATCATTGTTCTATTTTGACGCCCCAACACCAGAGGAGCTGTAAACCTATATGCTTAAAGAAGACAGCGTAACGATAACTAATGATAACCACTTTGTAAGCTATATACACAGCGATGAGAAATAGGTAAACTCAGCAGCATTAGCCCAGCAATGGGCCACAATAGTTTATTTGTATAGATATACGCTGCATGTGACCGTAAACAGGAGCGGTACAATATTCTTCACGGGCGTGATGTAGAACACCCGGAAAAACAGCCCTTGCGTGCCATGAAAATAAGGGCTAAGAAATCGATAGCGAGACTCACGAACTACTGCACGACGGCCTAATATATCGAGCTATCTTATGAAGTGGTCGATAATATTTCTACAGAGTCTCATAGCGCACAAACAAAACAGCCTCTCTACGAGGCGTTTCGTCAAGAAACGTGACACATTGGCAGTACTAGTACTCGCCCGAAGTCTTTTTCTGCTTGGGATACTTTCCTGTGTTTTTCTACGCTCTGACGTTTTTGAAGGCATGAACACGTCGTGGCTGCACCTCTGTTGCGAACATATCGTCTTTTTTTATCACAAAATATTTTAAACGCAAGGGCCACTGAACATATACTGATTTTGCCTTGCTGCATCTGTTGCCAGAACAGAATCAGATGCATTCAGGCACAGCTACCGGATCAGAAGCAAATACGTGCTCTGTTTAAAGGCTTCAGTTGTAATGTTTGCACCTCAATGCGTAGAAAGACAAAGCGGCCTGGATGGTTTGAGTAGAGGTAATAAGACGAAATTCATAAAGCTTTATTCTGGCAATTTAAATTTCAAATATATTGAACTCATCTTCTAATAGTATGACTGAATTCTGAAAAAAGGCAAAAATTTCCTCTTCTAACAAGCTACTGTAAAAAAGTTCTAGGTACTAGCCCCGGTGCATAAAGCATTGCTTTTTTCTCCTTTTTCTCCATGGTCAGCTCAGAATACATCGTAGGCATGAATAACAAAGTGCTGGCCCTCTAAAGTTGTAAAAGATCAGAAAGCACTGCATAAATTAAAAAAAATTGAAGAGGAACAAAACCTAATTGCTGCAAATGCAGCTGAAAACTCTCAGCATACCCACGAGGTGAATGATGACGAGTGGGGCAAAGTTTTCCGCAGCCCATCCTCGTGGCAACACGAGAGCGTGTGCGTAAGACCAACGAGAAATTGGCAAACCTCAGTGCCTCGTCCAGCAACGTCTGGAAGCTCAACATCCTTCAGAAGTACGAGGCCAGATCGCCTGAAACGGACGCATGCACGGATGGACGGATGGATGGACAGATGGACGCGCGGACGCACGCACGGACCGACGCAAGACGGACGGACAGAAGCACGAACAGACTGACAGATGCTGCGCCCTACTCGTCATTCACTCCGTAGATATGCTGTGACACTGTTTTTATTGACGTGCAATACACTGCAACTGGCTACTACAATGACTACAACAACACGGGACGTACGACCCACGGTGCAAGGAACTTCGTCCCTAAAACAGAGCGCCGGCCTGGCACGCGACTATGCTTTCTCATTGTTGCATATTGTGTGATGCTGCAAAGCGTTGTCCTTAGAGAAAAGTTATAGTTATTGTAACATATGTATGCCATCTCATATGACTTGCTTGCATGTTTTAGTGCATACATAATGGCGAATGCGGTGAGGGGGAAAATGATCTTGCTCACTGCTTGCCTACGCTTTAAAAGTGGTTTCACTGCAATATAAGCCTCAATGTGGCGAAGGAAACACGCTATGCTGTGGAGCAAGCTTCGGTAAGCGCAAGTGTGAAAAAAAGAAAGACAAAAGCAGCGTCATTCACTATGCAGGAAATGCGTACAAAAAGCCAACGATCACATTCAAGTTAAAACATAAATTGCTGATCCTTGGGCCGGGAGTGCGCCAAGGCCTCCATTCGTTGGTGCTTTCTATGATTGACAGTAAGCTGTCGCAGAACGTCCATAATTATGTACGAACATACCCGGTGTGCTCAGGCCTTGTCGGCTGAGCACACGCACTTCCTATATATGCTATAGATCCATCTTTGTTGCCACCGCCGCCCTTCGAGCGGTCCGAATATGCTGTGTAGAATGCTTCATTCTACTTCAGCTTCTCTCCTGGCCCCTACATTTGCCGATATATTACATTCATTCTTTTATAAAGAACATTCGCATCAAATTATATACGCCCCTGTATTGCAGTGATGTTTATGAAATGCATGTAGAATACTGTTCTTTTTTTTTGCCGAAGCTTCTGCGTCAATGTGTTCCCACTGTTTATGATACCAGTTTGTTATTTCACTCACAAATAATATCACAGGGCTTGTTATAGGATGGCATTGATGTTTATATGATTTCGGCAAAGTTAGCGTACTGCTTTCTGTTTGAGCATTCCGATATGACAGTGACAGTCCTGTAGCGTACGATGATTGCGGCTGTTCTAATTGTAAGTGTGAAAATAGGGTATTTGAAAAAGGACGCGTACAGTACGCTCTTCGATGCTGCTCTAGAATGCGATATTAAAGATAAATGTGAGTAGCTTACACATCAGCCGGAAAGTACTGCATTCGCATAAACATCCGAATGTAATGTATATAACAGTGCTGAAATACGTTGTATACCAGTGAAGTAAGACACCGGAATGCGTACATTGAGTATGTGCAATTGAAGATTAAACCAGTCAAACTGCTTTACACTTCAATGGACCAAAGATAACGAGTCAATGTTTCGAAAAGTGTTCTTGCTGCAAATTATGAAATTCAAGGCGTGCTGTTTTCTGCAGTTAGCACACTTGAGTGGCGATTGGTGCTTCATTGCAAATAATTCCGCCAATAATTATGTCTTGAATGAGCACACCTGTAGTAATAGTATATGTGGCCAGATGGTGCGTTTTAGGGCGCGCTATCATGCTTTGTGGAACGAACGCTGCACATCGCTCAATTATGCCTCAGAATTTCGGGCATTACCCCTACTACTGTTTGCTGAGTTTCGCCAAATTACATAGGATTCTTCAACGGGCCTCTAAAATTAAGCACATGAGCCACAAATATTCTCGCTTCCTTCAAAATTTGACCACCGCCATTGGTATTTGCACGGCCTTCGGGTCAGCACTCAAAAATCATGAGCCCTTGTCCACCGAGGCAGAAAAAAAAGGGAAAGAAAAAAGGAAACAAAAAAGAATAAACGAAAGGAATAAAGCAGGAAGAAAGAGAACGATATCAAGAAAGACAGAGAGGAAAAAAAATGATAGAAAGGGAAAGAAAATGAAGAAAGCGAAAGAAAGAAATCAATAAAAAAGCGTGAGAAAAATAAACAGAGAAAGAAATTAAGCGACAGGAGAAAATGAATAATGAAGAAAGACAGAGAGAGAAAAAAGAAAAAAAAAATAGAAGAGAGCAAAAAAGGCTATGAGTGAAAAAAGTCAGTCAAGTTTCAAAAGGTTCGTGTCAACGTTGAGAGGGCACTTTTTTTATCAAAGCATGCGTACTTACGACACTTAACTGTAACTTTCCTGCGAAGTTAAATCATAGGGGGGAAAATCTTTGGGCAAGTTTGTGGTCTTTTTTAACAGCGCAAGCAAAATTAAGAAGAAACACTGATGAGTGTTGAACTTACAACTGAATTTTATTTCGGAAACGAAGCAGAATGTAAAGACAAGGACAGGTGGGCAAAGGAGGTTCTCAAATATTGGGTGAGATAATTGATACTGCGGCAATTGCGAGTCTTTGCAATAACTGCGTGAACATGCGTTCCATCTCATTTACAGAAAAAGAAGTGCAATATTGGTCCCACACGCATGACCTCCAAAAAAAAAACGTAGGCTGATTCCTAATTTTGTTTTTTGCAAATATTGGTTTGCAATTTTTTGTTCTTGTGTAGTTTTCTTTATACTCTGTTTCAATTCGGAAATAAACTTCAGTTGTAGTTTCAGCGCTTGTCTGTGTGTCATCCTATCACGTGTTGTCAGTACAGTGTTAAATCAGTCTTGTTTGTATTTGAACCAATATTTCAATGCAACAGAAAACACTGAATAAATTTCATGATTGAGTATGCTACTGTAAGGAAGTACTCTCTGAAGTCGCCAAAACAAACTTGTAAAAACTAAGCTTTTGTTAAGCTTTCATTGTGCCACCTAGTAGCGCTGTTCTGTTGCGGTGAAGTTCGAGATATTGCAGAAAGAGCAGAGTGTAAAGGGCCGGGCCTTGTGTGCAATCGCATTAATGTGCGAACTTATCTCAGCAATGATATTTGCATCCTCCCCATCATCATCATCATTATTATCATTGTGGCTATATACGCCCACTGCCGGGAAAGGGCCTCTGCCGTGTTCCACCAACCCACCTGCTCCAATGCTTTCTTCTGCCACGTTGAACCTGCGAACTTTTTAATCTCATCTGCTCATACAACGTTCTGTGTCCCCGTCACGCGTTCGGCTTCTCTTGGAAAGCAGTCGGTTACCTTTAATGGCCAGCGGTTGTCCTGTCTACGCGGTACGTGCTCGGCCCATGTCCATTTCTTTTTATTGATTTCAAGAATGATTTCCTTGACCCCAGTTTGTTCCCTGACCCACTCTTAACTCTTTCTGTCTCTTAAAGTTACATCTAATATATCTATCATTTTCCTTTCCATCGCTCACTGCATCGTCCTCAATTTAAGCTGAACCCTCTAGGTTTCTGCCCCGTAAGTAAGTACCGGTAAGATGCAGCTGTTATTTACCTTCGCCTTGAAGAATAGTGGTAGACTGCCATTCATTATTTGAAAATTCTGGACGAATGTGTTCTAGCCCATCCTAATTCTTCTGGGTGTTTCACTTCGTGGTTCAGCTCCACGGTTACTAGCTGTCTTAAGTATAGACAAATTCCTTTACTACTTCCTGTGTAAGACCACCTATTGCAAAGCGCTGTTTTCTGCTGAGACTGTTACAGATTACTTTAGTTTTATGCCTATTAATTTTCAAACCTACTGTTCTGCTTTCCGTGTTCAGTTCAGATATATTGACCTGTTATTCGTCCCCTGAGTTACTCATCACACCAATGTCATCAGCGAATCATAAATTATTAAGATACCTTATATTAACACTTATCGTTAACTTTTCCAAGTCTAGGGCCCTGGAAGCTTCATGTAAGCAGGTGGGGAATAGCACTGTAGAGATTGTGCTTCCCTGCTTTACACTCTTCTTCATTGGGACTCTGCCACATTGTGTCATCAAGTGGTATTCGAAGTTTATGTTAAATAGCCGACCACAAAAAAAGGCGAAAGAGCCAGAAGTAGCTACTTGAATAAAAAAGGAGAAAAAGAGGAAAATAAAAAATAAGAGCCCTTCCACTATGTGGAGATGCAAGAGCAGCGAAACTGCCTGTTTCGTTTTTTAATGACGCTTACAGTTTACTATCGTGACATAATCCTTCGCCTAAAAACACCAGCATGGTGACACCACACCATGAAAAGATGGTGTGGTGTCACCAGCCTTTCCTGGATGAGATTTACTTTTGAGACCGGGTGCTCCGTATGGGAGTGTTGAACGTATTTGTTGATGATGGCAAGCCCGGGCAAAACTCCCTTAAACAACAAGTTGGCATCGGCAGTCCCGTGACTGACACTGCCGGATTGTCGCTACCGCAGAGTTAAGCTGCAGTAGGTCACGCACGCTGGAGATGGAAGTGCGTCCTGTGAGCCTCAGGCGATCGCGCACCACTTGGGTGCCTAAATTGGTTCCCGACCAGCTACCATTAAAATTTTTTGAGATTCCAAAGAAGACCTTGTGTAGATGGTAACCAACTCGCAGACGGGCATTGTGCGCTTCGCGATTGTGGGAGTCTTATCGGCCAATGCGTTCGCGTTTAGAGACACTGGCATGACCTTAATCAGGCTTTTTAGCACAGTGGTGTCAAGTGGCCTCACGATCTGTAGGCTCTTGTACTCTTGAAGCGCTAGACGAATGTGTGGCATGGTTATGATGGCTATCTCTCAAAGGCGGCTTGAAATGAGCACATGGAGGTGCGGCGATGGTTTCGCAGCGCCTCTGAGAGATTCCGTGACCGTCTCACATTGGGGATGTTTTTTTTTTGAAATACTGCGCACGTTTCTTTCTCAGATTGAAGTAATGGATTAATTCGCTATAAAAAGTAATACACAAGCTATCCCTACCTAACATTCAGTATGGCTAACATGAGTGTTTGTTGCTCACGGAACCATTTAGACAATTAGGGATTTTTTTAAACAGTCGGTATAGTCTTCTGCTTCCTTTGCAAACGAAAATGCCACCCAAAAAGCAGACACAGATAGAATTAACAGTATAACCTATGACATCAAATGCCCTTCTGGGACTACATGGCCTAAAGCTACGTTATCTTCCTTAGTCCCAAGAATGCAGAAAGAAAAAAAGCTGTTGCAAAACTATATTATTTGAGTCCCTGCTCTTGAAAACAAACGCAGAAAAACTATGAATTAAAAAATTGAACGGTTGTCTCAAATTGCGATGGTGCTTCTTTCCGCACACCTGATCTTGTTGAGTCAAGATTGAGTGAAACAAAAATATCCAACCAAAATGACTTTCAATATGATCTACAAGGCGTTCGCAGTTACTTAACAATTAATAATTATTATGTGAGGTGTAACGTCCCAAAATTACCACATGATTATGATAGACGCCATAGTGAAGAGCTTCGGAAATTACAACCACCTGGGGTTTTAACGTGCACCCTAATTTGAGCACACGGGCCGAGAGTGTTTTCACCTCCATCGGAAAGGCAGCCTCCGAAGCCGGGATTCAATCCCGCAACTTGCGGGTCAACAGCCGGATGCCTTAGCCACTTGGCCACCGTGACGGGGCGCGTCCACAATTAAAGGAATGTACTATAGACATTATAGTTCACGCTACAACTAAGAAAAAAAAGCCTTCACTTATTACGAGGACGCAGCCAAGTGCTCGTGCAATACGCATCCGAGCACTTGTGCAGTACTCAGTCATTTTCGTTCGCTCGTTTTGCGAATATGACTACTACACACCGCGTCGCTTCTCAGGGCTTCGTGAAATCAACTCATCCTTATTGTGCCAAGACCATGTTGGACACGCGATCATCGAACTGTGTGAATCTGTAGCTTTTAAAACAATGGTGCCCAGTTGGGTACCCAGGCACCGAGAAAGAAATGAGGAAGAGAGGAAGGAAGGAAGAAGAACAGGAGAGAAGGCAGAGAGGGGGACCAGGCACATGTCCGGTTGGCTATCCTACGCTGGGGGAATCGGAAAGGGGAGTATAAAGATGAGTGACAAGAAAGAAGGAAAGACAAGAGGGAAGTGGTCCATGATTGTGCTGACGTGTATGTTGTGGTGGCACTATACAAAAGTCAAAAACATTTACAATGAGCGATAGTCTTCAAGAAGCACAAAAAGGAGATTACTGAGCAGGTAGAAAGGTTAAGAGTAGACCTAAGGAATGTGAGAAAACGACACAGGCAAAAGGTGCATGTGGTTTGATTGATATGTGGGGTTTAACGTCCCAAAACCACCATATGATTATGAGAGACACCGTAGTGGAGGGCTCCGAAAATTTCGACCACCTGGAGTTCTTTAACGTGCACGAAAATCTGAGCACACGGGCCTACAACATTTCCGCCTTCATCGTAAATGCAGCCGCCGCAGCCGGGATTCAAACCCGCGACCTGCGGGTCAGCAGCCGAGTACCTTAGCCACTAGACCACCGTGGCGGGGCAAGGATGCATGTGGTGAGTTAACCTGGTTAACTGCCGAAACAGTTGAGATGTAATCCCCCTTTGCTTAAAGGTTTGTTTTTCAAAAGAAGAAAAAGGAAAGAGGATGCAAAGAAGGAGCGAGCATCCATGAAATGAATCAGGACACACACTTACATCTCAAGCATTCGCAATGTCATTCGCTGTAAAGCCTACGTATAATTCTCGAAGGGGCCGCTTTTTGCGACATCTTCACTGCTGCAGCAACCAAACGCCCGGTTGCCACTCAGGACAGAAAACCTTCCCGCGAAACACTCAACAGAACCGAATAAAGAGAGCGCGGGTGCGCACAGACTCGAGCACCGAATGAAGAGACACCTGTTCCGCGAGAAAGTTTCCTCTTTCACGGCTCAACAACTCGACCTGGGCCAAGACAAGACAGACTATGAGATTAGATTTTTTACCCTTCTGCTAAGACGACAAACACACTCTTGAAGGCGAAATCAACAGAACGAAAAGGAACCGGTGGAAGCGGCTTAGGAAAAGCAACAGGAAACGAGGAGGCTGAAGCAGGCTGCCCTTTTTTTACTTTAAAGCCAATGCGAAACTGCAAGCTCATCTGCTGCCGTGTTTCGAGAGCACTGCCCTTTGTAAAAAAAAAAAAGTGTCTTACTGGCGTCGTCTCACCAGAATAAAAAAAAGTAAGGACAGCAAATAAAGTGGATCTGAAAAAAGAGCAGTCAAGCAGACGGGGAGAATTTCTGAGTGCGCACAATCAGAGCAGCGGTGGTTGTGTGCCGCTGCACACATCGGTTGGCAGGCATCTTTCTGAACGAGAGGGACATGGAAAAAGACCGGTGTGGCAGCAGCAGGGGGTGGCTTGGCGGGCAGGCTCATCGTATGGATGCAAAAGGCAGCGCGCGATATTTGTCGTCGTGCGGGTAGGGGGGGGGGGGTGCCTGCAGGTGCTGTTGATCTGTCAAGCCAGTGTCCAAAGCCCCGTGGCAAGTGGCGCGCAGACAGTGCGTGATGTGCATTACTGGGACTAGCGTTCAGCACGGCTCGTCGACGACGTCGTCGTCGTATAGCTGGCTGGCCGCCGAGTGGCCCCTTGGGCGCCGCCCTGATCGATGCGAGGGCGCGCCCGGCTCGAGAGCACGGCCCTGGACAACCGCTGGAACACTGCTCCCTTCTGCTACCTCCCAAATTTTATTTTCCCCTTTTTTCTCCCTCTTATTTTTTTTTCTGCCCTGCGCCCTAATACAGAATCTACTCTGCCTTGAGAGCATGGCCTCAAATGTGATTTGTGAGTTATCGTTTTCTTGGGAGCGGCCTCCGCAGCTGTGTGCCAGCCGCCGAGTCCCGCAAAGAACACGAATGGCCGGTGATAGAGCTCGCTTTCCAGGGGAGCTGCAGGCCCGTCACTTGGCCCACACGGCGCACTTTGTCTTCCAACCATAAACGCGATGGACCGGCACACTCGCGCCAGTTGCCGTTGTCGTCGTGCCGTTCAACTTGATAACAGAAAGCCATAGAGGGAGGGGGGAGTCCCGCATTTAGGGGCTCTTGAGTGCACGCAAAACCAGCCGGCTTTTCCGGGCGCGCTGCAGCGGGAAATCTAGGGCCTCTCCTTACGGAGATCCATGTCGTTTTAAGGATGGCCAATGACAGATAAAGCCAAGACGCAAAATATTTCTAAAGGCACTGGCAGGGCTGGCGAAGTTGCCTTCTTTCTCTCCTTTATTCTCGATCCGTAGAGCTCGCAACAAGTGTCCGCAGATCTTGTTGAGTTCTGTTAAGAATGGAACGTCTTTCTTTGCCAAGTGTGAAGTGTGTGGTGTCTTGCATTGTTAGCTGATTGTTGTGATGAACTATTCGAAAAGCCCTTTCTGCTTTCTTGGGAGAAGCTCTATGCTTACTCGAATTCACGCCATTCCATCAGTATTCCGGCCCAATCAAATAGCCATAGTTTGCTCACCTTTTTCTGCTTCAGAAATGCATTCGAATAAAAAGGAGAAGCGAGTTTCTAGTGTTGGAAGAAGTGATGGACATTGCACCACGGCAATATGAGGGACCCTCCAGCCATACAAGCCCCGTAAAAACAAATGGTGCTTGCGTTTTCGGTCGATATTTGTTGCGTGAGAAAAGATGGGCATTAACAATTTTTTAAAGTAATCATTGTTGGCTTCACCAAAAGTGATTATTGCCTCATGTTCATTGGCCACAAAAATTTCTTTTAATCTCTCATGTACGAGGGGACATCAAGGAATTAGTCACAAGGTTCAAGCGCTTTCCCTCTCTTTTCTCACCAGCAACCTACGTGGTGGGAAGGGGGCAAAAAAATGTGTATGTCCATCAGTGTGCATCATGACACGAGAAACTTTCTCTTCTTTTCTCAGAAGGTACACGGCTTCCTTTCCATAGGATCACTCACGCTCGCGTGGCACGTGGCATTACGTCACGGCAGCCGCGTAACTCTATATGCAGCTCACGGTGCTCAAATCAGCCAGTGGCCGCCGACTTTGTGTTCATGGTGTGGTCATTTGTTGCCATCATTTGTTGAGAGAAGAGGAACAATTTAAAGCTGACTTTGAGAATTGGTTCAAAATTGTAGGCCGCGTGCTTGGAATTTACAACTGTTTAGCGCGCTTGTATTCAGGAGCCTCCACTACCAATTTCTGCGCTTTCTGAGCACGCTGAAAAAGTGTCTACATATGTGAACACAACTTGTTTTTCTCAGTTGATTAGACTAGTGATCAAGAAGGGGAAAGATAAATGGATGGTACAATGCATTGAACCTCCTGCATAGTCAATCTGTCTTCACTTGACCTCAGTGTGCTGCATGTACGAACGCAGCCGGTGACTTTGGTGAACCCACAACAGTGTTCAACAACTCGTCGGTCATATCACATCACCAGGAGCAACGTCAAAACTATTTTTTCTCAGCTAAGAATGAATACAACCATAACAAATAGCACATATTTGAAAGCTATAGGAAATGAATACTTTTATGCAAAAATGAAACATGACTGCTGGCAGAATAAAGATGGAATTCGGAGTGATTACTGAGACTCGCACAAAACATTACACTTCCGCCTTTTCTTTTCTGCAATATAATATATATTGTTTTGGAGCTATGTTGTGCGAATTTGACCCATTTCTTCTAGTTCATCATATTTCGCCCCTTATGGGGTTAAGAAACATGAAGTGCATATATAAGTTGAGCCTTTGATCAGTAAAAAAAACGAAACTGCACTTATGCGCCAGCAAAACATCTTTTTATTCCAAACACTTACACCCTCCTGCGGACGTCGACAATCGTTACGCGCGCGCCAGCAAACGCGATTCTTCCCTTCTCTTTTTCCTCCGGATTTTCCCGTTTTCTTTATTTCCTAATTCTACAGCGAGTTCGCCCGTGAAAAGCACAGTCAAGGCGCGAGCGAAATGGCAGAAGCAGTGGCAACGCATAGAAAGACCGACCGGGGTTGTGCCTTATTGCTTTCTTGGCCAGTGCTCCCATGGGAGCTACTTAAGTTCCATCGCGCGCTCTCGCTATCTTCATGCGAAGTAGTGTAAAGCAAACAGATGTCAACAATCCAGGCGAAGCAATTATGCCACCACTGCACTGCTTGCCACGAAATTTTAGTTTCTTTTTGACCTCCCTATCGCGAGTTTTCGAGCATGTATAGGCTTGAGCATGTATAGGCCATCTAACGACCGAGAAGTATATAAAGAAACAATGGGAAAAAGAAAGAGCAGAAAAACAGCTTTATGCGAGCGAAAATTATTCATATTCTACGGGAGAGAAGAGTGAGCGAAGCATATCGCGTTCTGTGAAATCACCCACACCATCTTTTTTTGTCGTTGCCACTGAACTCGGCAAAATTGAAAGACAACACACGCTCACTGTTTCGTCCGCTGCGATAATAATTGAGGAACAAGTCTGCTCAGAGCAACGAATATCCCCACTACTTTTATAAGCGAGAAAGCCCAGGTATCAATGCATGTCCGTATAGTGTTGTTTTTACAGCAAAAGGATGGGTTGGAAACAAGGTAGAACGGCAATAATTCATACTTTTAAAGCGAAAAATAGTGGTTAAATGCAAAACAATCTCGAAATCACCGGCTGCTGAGCCCCATTTTGGAAGATTTGGGACAGGAATATTTTTAACAAGGCAGACAAAGATGTACGTCGAGTAAAGCTTTTTCTTCCATTTCATACAGGGCAGAGAACGTGACTGATACAGCTGACGAAAAACGTTTATACAAGTAATCAAGAGTGACTCTTTGCCGACGTCTTACATCCAGAAATGTCAGGTATATTGAAAGGCATCATTTAAGAATCTCGTCACACACTGCGTCGTCATTAAAGAGAGCGCTCGCGGGGCAATCATGTTGAAGCCCGTCACATTGCGAAATAAGTTGCTTGGTCACCTCTTATTGGTTTCTGGCATTGCAACCGTCTTTCTTTTGGGCTAGAAACGCCAAAAAAGCAAATATGCGATCGTGTCCGAAAGGCACCCGCAGTCGGACGCATCTCACGTCCATCAAAACAAAAAAACATGGCTGATCCCTCTGTCATAGGAATCGCTACCACACGAAAGTGAAGCGCGGCTTCACAGAAGTAGCTGACCGTTTATTGTACATTGCTTCAACACAAGGGCAAAAAAATGAATGCTATTGCAAAGAATTGAAATGTCACGTGAATAACGGCAAGTAGCTCCAAACAGGCAATTCTCTGCTCACTAAAAAAGGACGCACGGGAAACATACGCAGAATGAGTGCGAACTAACAGCTGTAACAGCTCAACCCTTCAAGCGTCCTGCTGAAACATGAAACAGGATGCACGAAACGAACGAACGCACCAATATACACTAGACGAGCGCGAACTCTTTATTGTCAAAGTCGTAACATTGTGCGTGAGCGACGTGCTTCTTTCGCTACAGTAGCCGTTGCAGTGAGCTAATTGACCTTCCAGTAAAACTTGTTCATGGCCTAGTGTGTTGGAGATGCTCAACAATCAAAAGGCTGCGTGAAAATAAGGCACCTTCACAAGCGAAGGCACATCCACTTCTGAGCGTGTCTTATTTTCGTGCAGCCCTTTGATTATGAATGAGTCAGAAGACGATGACGAAGTGTTCCTTGCATAGAACATTTGTACCGGCGTCTCAAATTTTCTATTTGTTTCTTCCTCAAATTCTGCGAGCTACCGTTCCCTCCTTGCGAGAATCTATGAGGAAGCCTCTTAGGTCCTTTTTGGTGGACAATCACTTCCTCCCGCGGTGGCAAGGAAGCGTGGGAACACCTCAAGTGACACAGACAGCGAGGCGACAGGTTTCTACTCGGAAGGCTTCGAGTCATAGGACGATGACTGCACAGTTGTCATGAGGCGCAATGCAAGAATAAGACTGTCACGAACATCGTCGACTACAAGTGTATCCACCATGCAGACTACTCCGCGGCGCTGGCCGCATATTGTGCTTATTATGGTGGCGGACCCTTCGGACTATTTGCGACTTCTTAACTGGCGAATCCTCTCTGCTTATCTTGAAGGACACACGCCAAATGAGACTAAAGACGGGATCTACACAAGAATGTTCTGGCAGTTGATGTTCTACACGGCAGTACGCTGGAAAGCGTACAGAACATCTCGCAAACCGACAAAGTCAAGGTTAAATCAGTGATCCCCACAGGCTGCAATGGCAGTGTTGGAGTCCTTTATGATCCATCAAGATGGGGTATTCCATCCCCACCAACAGTTTTGCAATCTCGATAAAGGCAACTACAGAAGGCACCCTCATCAGGCACATCACGAGGCTTGGTCATTCACGTTGCTTGAAGCTTGACTGGGGGGTGGATGGGGGGATAGTCTTCCATCACACGTCTAATGTGGCCACCTTCGCAGCCCATCCATGCATACTGAAGCCAATTCAATGCTACAGGTGCTTAAAGATGGGACACGTAAAAGGTGTCTGAACCAGCAATTTCGTTTGCCCGGGGTGTGCTGCACCTCACTCAGAAGATAGCTCCCACGCAACTGTGTTAAAGTGCTCTAACTGCCACGGCGCTCGTAAAACAAAAGATTGCCCGCGAGTGTGAAACGAGCGCTTGGTGCTCAAACGCGTAGTACGCGACCATTCAACGCACGGAGAAGCTGCTGCTACTGTCAGGCGACGTTGACATCACCACAGAAGATCATCACGAAACGAAACATCTGCCGATTGAGACACGTCATCTTCAGCAAAAAGAACTGGTCACCGATCGCCAAGCTCTCCGAAAATGTCTACATTGAAAACAAGCCGGGTCAAAACTCGCTCCTCGTGAAGAGTGGCCTTCACTTCCACTAACAAAGCCTCATTCAGAATCGCATCGAATCCGACCAACCTAGATGCCCTCCCAAACCGGTGATGCAAAGACGACTAAAGATCGCCCAGTGATTAATATGTTGCAGACCCTTGTGAGCGCAATGTGCATGTTTCTAAGCAACATGAACACCCCGTCGGCGCTGAGGGGACAGCAGGGGCTGGAAACTTTGAGTCCGATACTTTCAGCTCGAGGGTAAAACTATAATCCGCGACATGCTATCCTTTAGAGAGGAAGTCAAGAACGCACCTGTCTTTCAAGGGAATGCCAGAGAGATTAGGTCGTGCATGTCTGACTTCCGGCAATACGTGTTCAGGAACCAGCTATTCATACTTGTGATTTGTGAACGCAACCTCTCAGCTAGCATCAGACTGTCTGGATATTAGTGCTTCGTGTCGTCCACCCATGGAGAACACAGCAAGGTTGTTGTGTTCATACGGCGTGACTTGATTTTCTTTTCATCTTCATGTACCACCTGACAAAGAAAACCAGTACGCTTGATTAACAGGTAAAAAGAACAAAACCAGGTTCACAATCACCGGAGCCTGCTTATCTTCATCAAGTCTTCTCGACTGGGAGCATTTGTGCGGAATTTGGAATTCAACTTTCTAGTTCGGGTGATAACTGGCGACTTCAATGCCAACCACAACTTGTGGGGAAGCTCCAGGTTCAACACTGGAGGTAGACCGACACACTGGTGGCCTAGTGGCTAAGGTATTTGGCTGCTGACCCGCAGGTGGCAGGTTTGGATCCCAGCTGTGGCGGCTGCATTGTACATGGAAGCGAAAATGCTATAAACCCGTGTTCTCAGATTTAGGTGCATGTTAAAAAAGCCCAGGTGGTCGAAATTTCCGGAGCCCTTCATCACGGTATATCTCATAATCATATGGTGGTTTCGGAACGTTAAACCCCACATATAAATCAATCAGTTGGTGTCTTTCGATCCTGTATGTCAACTATTGACGGTTTTCCGAGTCTCAGGTCTTCTAGAGCCGTCCACTGCACTGATTGGCCACAATAAAAGTTAATCACAGCAGGGTGTGTTGTCGACTCACGCTTCAACCTTGAGGACGCAATAAAGAGTGCCCTACAGTCCACCACGCATTCGATTTCGGTGAGCTCATCAAGCACTGATATGCGCATTGAACTAGAGAAATTTCAAGCGATTCGTTGTCATGCAAAACGACGTTATAGATCCACGATGCTTTTTGGTGATTTGAGATTGGCCATACGCAGCCAAAAAAAACGACAAGCTGTACAATCCAAAATGGGTATCTTTTTGTGAGTTCTTGCATCCAGCAAAGCCTCTGTCGCTAATCTGGGGAACTGTCCGGGGTCTTCGTACAACCGTTGGAGTAATTTATATGTGAGGTTTAACGTTTCAAAACCATCATATCTGGGGTTTATAAGAGACGCCATAGCGGGGGGCTCCAGAAATTGTGACCACCTGGGGTTCTCTAACGTGGACCTGAATCCGAGCACACGGGCCTACGGCCTTTCCGCCTCCATCGAAAATGCAGCCGACACAGCCGAGATTCAATCCAGCGACCTGCAGTTCAACAGCCGAGTACCTTAGCCAACAGACCACCACGCCGGGCTGCCGTTGGTCCCTGCTACCCATTTAAATCTCTGGCACTTACGCTGCAAACAGATTAACGTCGCAGAACCTTTCTGCCAAAGAATTGCCTACGGGGCTAATTCAACTGGGACGAGGAGCCCGACTGTTATTTATCCTCACGGGATCCCCGAATGGAGTGTCAATTTTCAATGCAAGAACTAAATGCTGCGCTTGCTTTTTGTAGACGTTTTTCAGGGCCAGGACATGGCGGCATCACCTAACACGCTCTGTGACACCTAGGGGATCAAGCTTGGAAGGCACTCTTGCTGCTATACAACGACTCCTGGGAAACTGGCACGGTTCCACAGGAATGAAAGTCAAGTCCCCGGATTTTATTTACCAAAGCCACCGAGTCACTTTTGAATATTTCCTCCTCCCACCCATCGCCCTCACGAGCGTTGTGAGAAATGTTATGGAGAGAATGATTCTAACACATCTGAAATAGTACTTAGATTTCAACAAAACATATCCAGATGGCATGTCCGGGTTCAGACAAGGCCACTCATCAATCGATAATGCAGTTGACTCGTGGACATATGTAGAACATCAGAAGGCCTGTAAACTATTATCTGCTGGTCTGTTTATTTACGTTAAAGAGGCTTATGACAATGCCCCCCGCGATGTAATACTCAGCAATTAGAAGGAGTAGAGCTCGGGGCAACAACTATATGTGGGTTCAGAGCTACTTACAGAATAGATCTTTTCACTTGCAGACACAGAATGGCCCGACACACGAGTATAATAGTAGCCCAGGCGTCCCACAGAGCAGTGTGCTAAGCCCGAAGTTCAATGTAACACTCATTGGACTAGTTGACAAGCACCCCAGCAGCGTACGACTTTTCATTTATGGGGATGACATCTGTGTATAAACGTCAGGTATGACTCGATTTCAAGTGCGCGCTCTAGTTCAGAAGGCAGCATCAGTGACATCGCACTACCTACGCAATTGAGGGCTTGAGATCGCAAGTGGAAAATGTGTAGTCTTCGCCATCACTAGAAAGCCAAAGTCCGCTTACGGCATATCAATTAACGGGAAATTGGTGTCACCCAACCAGAGTCACGGCTTCTTGGGAGTCATAATCGACTGAGACCTGTCTAGGACCACACGTAAACTACGGGAAAAAGAGGCTGACTGCCATTTGTCACTTGTTCAGGTTACTTGCAGGAAAAACTTGGGGATTGCCCGTCGAGTCTATATTACAGCTGTACAAGGTATTTATAGGATTCCTGCGGTACAGCGTGCCTGTTAACACATGCAAAACTACTCTGCGCACACTTCAAAACATTGAAGCCCAGGCTCGTAGACAATGCCTTGGTTCGTTCTGCTGTGCATCGACGGCTGAAACCATTATCATTGCGCAAGACTAACTATCTGATCATCATGCACATCACGACTGAAAAGGTGCGCACTTACCTCAGGCAATATACTACAATCATTCTCACCACTTAGCGAGCCTCGCTATTCACAGGCCTCGCACGGCCTTCAGTGGAATTTTATGTGCGCATTGTGCATCGTTTACGTCAGATTATACGCTTGCGGAGATGCCGGTGTACACCAGAACACAGCGAACTCAATGCTTAATGTCATATTCAAAAACGCGTGGTGCCATCTATTGTAAGCGCGGCAAAGCAAAACTCTCAACTGCCATGCGAGCAGACGCTGTACAAATCAAATGCGAAATTTCACAACCCGAGTGCGGCTGTAATCGTGTTTCGCGCTATTCCTTTGCTGGAATTTTATGCTGATTTCATGTGAAACGTCGAGGAGACTTTTCTCGACATTCCGGAATGTCTGCAGCACGTGTATTTCAAACTGCGGAAGCAACTTCATCAGGTACATATTTTCCAACTGAAAGGAAAGCGAATAGCGTTAACTGCGGCATGCCTTGGCTGTGACAAGGCATAATGTATGCTGTAAGCCGGCGTCAACGTAGCGCTAGAACCTGGCTCCAACTTACGCTCATGCACCGAATGTGTATCAATTGCTAGTCCTGCCGGGCACTCAGAACACACACGTGGTGCAAAAGTGCCAGCCAGAACAAGATTTTAAGATGCTACAGTGACGCCGGCTGAAAGCACATTTAGATTCACCAAGTGAAAGTCAAGGCATGTCGCAGTTTGATCGAGTCCAAAGCCATGCTTTCCGCACCGTTCACATCTCTTTTCATTATGATAGTAGGCCGTTACAGTTGTACTAAACATGTGCGGCGCCTGCATCCACGCGTGAATCGTAATATGTACGTCCGATCGTTGACATGCGGCCTGCGAAAGAGTATGACAATAGTTTTGTGCCACATACTACAGGCATACTGCACGCAAATCTCTGCTGTCAAGTAGAACAGCTGGAGTCATGCTTGAATAAACGCAGTAATTATACTTACTCGTACACATCACTGGGCTCATTCTTTTTTTTTTTTTTTGCTGATTGCGAATATGTTCTATAGGGCGGTCGAACTAAGCGTTTTTAGTTGTGGACGCAAATCTGTGCAATTGCAAAACACCACACCAGCACGATTCCCGCGTTGCGCTGTGAACTTCACAGGCAGTGCTCAGCAATATCTTCCTCTTGCGCTGGTTGTTGTCGCATCAGTTGACACCAAAGTGGTACCCAGATGACATTTTATAAGTAAGCGCAGCGTGAACAGGCACTTTTGTGGATCTTAAACTCCTAGTTCCACTGCATGCCATGCTAGGAAGGCGCACCTTGGCAGTTCTAAACAAATTATGGCGTCTCTGGGAATGACGGTATACCGCCAAAGGCGCCTGGGTGCGAGATAGGCGTGCTCTCGTCTATATCCTCCGTGGTGCCTGACCCTTCCTCAAATACGTCTTACACTCCCAGAAATGCAAAAAAAAAATCAAATTTGCCTTCGTCAGTGCTAAAACAATTCAGCTTGTTCCTCCTGCACTGAATTTACAGTAACCACGTGCACATATAAACCAATGGTTCAACCACAGCGTCAACTTCTGGCGGTGGGGCAGTGATACCAGCTCGAGAAATGACCATGCGAATTCAAATGTGACAAGTCACTACAGCTGCTGTGGCAGAATGTGTGGCTGTGCCTGGTGCCTATAGAGTACATCGCATCCCAGAGACCGAGTAAATGGGCAGTGTTTTCCGAAACAGAACTGGCCTTACAAAGCATGCAGTCAGTTCTTCGACGAGGCTCCCACGAACAGCTAACGTACTAGATTGTAAGGAATCTTCACCATGTCCCAGAAACAGTCCATGAGGTCTATTATCAGTTGCTACCTGGTCATTTTGTGGAATCAATGGCAATGATTCCGCTGACAACGCAGCGCGCACATTTCACCAAGAAGAGCACATCCTTTTGATTTCTCTGTCAAGGACAGACCCTGCAAGGCAAATTTATCACCTGGCACGTAGTCTCTGTCTGTTGTAGTGGAACACCCCAAGAGTAAGACAAACACGACTCTACCAAATAAACCTTCAACGGAAACTTCAACCTCCATCTGGACTTCGTTGACGTGAAGCATATGTCGCTTCTTTGTCGGCTTTGGTAGGGGGTTGGATTCAGAAAAGCCTAAGCAACTCTCATTAGCGTGACCGACAGTGCGGAATGTGATGTCTGTGGCATCGGAGAAGACATCGATCATCTGCTATTTTGTTGCACTCGATTCGTCTTGCAGAAAGAAAAACTTTCCGAGGCGTTGCGACACTTGAACGATCGGCCACTATATGGGCAGATGCTGCCGATGCACCGTCCTCGCCTTTCATCGGCTCAACAGGCAGTCAGAGCCCTCTTGCGCTTTTGAGGACTACGGGCCTGTGTGAACACCTTTAACTTAGGTGTAGTGCCAACGCTGCTACGCGTCAGCCCATTTATTGCCAATTTTTGCCTCTTTCTTTCATCTTTATACTCCCCTTTCATTTTCCCCCAGTGTTGGCTAGCAAACCAGGCATGCGCCTGGTCAACCTCCCTTCCTTTTTTCTTATTGTTGTTCTTACTTCCTTCTTTTCTTCTGATTATGATATGACCTTCACACTCTCTCTAACCACCAGTGGTGAGAGCACAAGACGTACAAACCACTTCAGTCAGAGATATGCGCGCGCACCGCAACGCCGGGAGTGATGATCCTTAAAGCATGCCCTTCGAGCCCATTGTGCCACCTTGCAAATGATGACGAAAGCACGCTAAATCTAACCATATCTGAGTGTCACCAACGGGAAATGATGTATTTATATTGCTCACCGTTAGTATGCTGAAGAAAGTGTCCATTATGACCGAGTCGTCTCGCGTGGCAAGTTCACAAGCTAAGGGTCGTAGGTTGGACTTCCGGCTGCAGATTTTTTTGTTACATTTTTTGGCATCTGTTAAGTGTATATTTTACAACTACATATACGGGACGGTAATACGTTAGCGGAGACGTGGTAGAACACGACGTAAAATGCTTTTGTTCTAAAAGAGAAATACGTTCATGCCGCTACGTATCAGCCGCGCCCACAAACGGAGACAGTCCGCGCAACCGCCGCACATAGTTTGCCCGCTGCGCCAACCGAGTACGAGCGACGAAAGGGCCAAGCTTCTGCCAAGGCTGCCTCAGCCAGCTTTGCACGTTAGTTCTGGCAATGGGGTCCACACATTCCTGCGGGGCCTGTGATAGGCTGCGGTTCAATTCTACTCTACGCCAAAGAAATACGTTGCATTTGCCAGGAAGGCCACTCTAGCAAGATATACCAGCTTCGTTGTTTTTTAAACTTTACATGCCTAATGTAAACACCTCTTTTTTTTTCTGGTGTCATAGAACTTAGCTTGCGTTTTATACAAGAAACTCAACGCAGCAAGTTTCAGGTATTGTGATTCGAATTTCTTTTTTAGGAGGCTAACATTGTCCAGCGCTGAAAATATGTAACAAATACGCAGCATCTCTACAATAAACGCAAGCTTTGTCATGAGGAAAATGAGCATCTAGCAAGGAATGACAGGAATTCTCATGTTTGTTGACGTTTATTAGTAGTTCAAGAGGCCAAAAAAGAAATGAACTGGTATACATATTGAGGCAAACATTTTTTGAAGTGAAGCCGTATATGGCTATGTTCTGGCGGATCGCGTCCGTAGACAGAACGATGCGTGGAACGTTCTGCCCACGGACGCGATACGCCTGGTGCATATCTTCATTGCATAAACTGGTGTATATATTTGGCGGCAGAGATACATCAGTTTATGCAATAAAATATCTGAGCAAACGTGCCCCTCGCCCTCTCCCACCACCCATGGCCCTTTCAAAAGTGTCCCGATACCCTGCGGCGGCACTTCCTACCATTTAGTGCGCCCTTATGCCTCGTGACGTTGAGATCTCACCAGCGCTGTTATCTTGTTCAGTGATTGATTTGTGGGGTTTAACGTCCCAAAACCACCACATAATTATGAGGGACGCCACAGTGGTGGGCTCCGAAATTTCGAATACCTGGGTTTCTTTAATGTGCACCGAAATCTGAGCACACGGGCCTACAGCATTTTCGCCTTCATTGAAAAGGCAGCCGCCAAAGCTGGTATTCGTTTCCGCGACCTGCGGGTTAGCAATCGAGTACCTTAGTCACTAGACCATCGCGGCGGGTCTTCGCTTGAAGGAAGAAAAGCGGCAATCGAATAAGCACGAATTGGTGCAAAAACTACGTGAAGCCGCTGCCGCAGAGCGTGCCGCCGATGTGGTGGTTCATGCTCCCCTCACAGATTCCACAGTTTCACAGTAGTGGAAGAGCTCAGAAGTTTTATTTCGAAAGAGTGCCCTTGGGCATAAACGAAGAGGGCGTCAAATTATACATAAACAAATCTGCTTCAGGCAAAAAGACTAGGAGTGAGCTGCCAGCCTTATTTTGTAAACAATTCCAACTTGTTGTTACCGCATATTGAATCAGCATTACAGTGAAGTGACCCGCTATTTAACTGTGGACCTGTTTAGACAGACTGTTTTCCCTTTTCCCGCTAACGAAAACTATCTTCATCATGGTCTAGCTGTGCCTAGCACGTGCAACGCAATATCTCGACCGTAGCGACTCCCTTCTTTCTTTTTTTTGTATTAGGATTGCATACAAGTCAAGACAGTTTCCTTTTCGTGATGTAAATTCCCGAGGTGAAGATGCTTACAGTACACTTTTCTGTATGACCTAGTAGTTTCACCGATAACAAGGCCTGTGGCCAGCACACCCACTGAGTTTGATACGATGAATGTGCAATGCAGGCATTCCTTCACGGCGTGTACCTTCTGGAGAAACTAGAAAAAGAAGCAGAGAACAGATACAGGAAGAAAAAAGATAGAATAATGGAGGATATAACAAAGAAAAAGATAAAAAGAAACAGAAAGAAGTTACAGCTTTGCCGCAAAGGCCAAGCAGTGAATGCGATAGCAACAAATTTGAATGTCACACTAAAAATGGCAAGCAGATCGAAGCATGCTCCGTGGTGCTCACGCACAAATCACGCACCAAACGTACTGACAGGTACAGATAAATGCGAATAAGTATCTCATTGGTTCCCTGTGTCTCAACAGCGTACCCATTTCGCAAGCTTAGACTGTGCAGTGAGTGCAGTGACCTTTGTGCGCCCGGTAACTAGAGCAGAATCGTTGCGGTGAAATCCGCAAGACGTACGATTCTCCCCACAGCGAGATTAGTTGGCATACACGTGAGCGTCTCCCCCTCCCCTCCCCCGTCAGCCATCCTCCGCGGAGCAAAGTATGCGTGGAAGATCAACGTGACGATATGGCGACGCGTGATAATTTCGCCATCTGGCTGGTAATGCTGAAAGCACAATACTCGCCTGAGATCGGCATAACAGCGGTGAGTGGTAGATATGAATAGCTTGCCTTTCAAGTTTGAAGAAGTTGCTCCTTCGTGGTTACGTGGCTAACGCCTGTTATGATCGGCCTGCCTGGCTTGACACCACTTTGTCGCATGAGACATTGTGGCTGAGCCTACCCTGATTTCTTCCGAGTTAGTGCTCCCAGAGATGCACCAAGAGCCGCGACAAAAGAGAATTCGTGCTTTTAGTTATCCCAGGCCATCGGCACCCTAGTAAAACCCTTTGGACCCGCCTGACCGACTGACAGATTACGAAGAGTTGTTGGCTGTTGAGGTGGTTTGCTTTGTCGTCAAGGTGCCCCGGGGAAAGGGCCCAGTGTCTGAGAGCCGTCTGCGGATGCAATTCCCACGTTATCCGTGGCGTCTTGATGCAGCTGTTTCCACAATTTGTGGTCTGCCTGGAACCGCATACCCATCAATGCAACAGACTACGAAATCGACTTCCACGTAAGACTCAACGTCTTCGTGCGGTGCTGTGTCGTGCGCGGTGTGCAGTGTTTTTTCCCTCGCCGTGGGCTGAACTGGGCGTGCCTCTTCCCCTTTCGTGGGTTAGGAAGGAGGAGGCGTTTCACCTTCTCCTTTCAGGGGGTGAAGGTGAATATGGCAATTTTCGTTGGACTGTTCTTGCCTTCACTGTTTTCTCCTGCAGGAAATCCTGGGAAGGCCAGGACATAAATTGCGAGCGCCGAGGCGCTCCCGACAAGCTCTCACAAGCTCCCAGAAGCTCCCATCATGCTTCCGTCGAGAGCTTCCATGATGCTGCTCTCATCATGTAATACCATGCTACCTGTATATTATGTAATTAAAAGTTTCCGTTAACAGCTCCTGGCTCCTCTCCTCGACACCTCCCCGAGACTCTGGCTGGCTCCGAGCCTCTGTGCAGAACCGCGATCATATTACGCCATGCACTCACAAGCAAGCACTCTGACATTTCAATCACCACGCCCTTGTCTTTTTCTAAATTATTTTGCTTTGTTGCGTTTTCATATAGGAAGGAAAATGGGTGAACAAGAATGGCAGGGAGGTTAACCAGCCTATAGGCAGCCGCTTTGCTACCCTGCGCATGGGAGAGGGAGGGGGAGGTGGTGATGAAAGGTAGAGAGGATAGAGAGAAGAGAGATAAACACAGCACATTCGGCAGCGCACGCGCGCACACTCAGTCTAGTCCAGTCTTGTCTTTCGCGGTGTGTGACATTGCTGTCACAGCCGCTTGTTCAAGTCCATGTCGTGTAGGAATTTCAACAGAGCTTTTATCACCTTCGGTTGCAATGTCTTCTCTCGGGCACTTGACAGAATAGTGTCCACGGACATTTGGCTGTTGTCGATGTAGATACGGATACATGTATATACGGTGAATGACGGCGGTTGCCAGCGGCGAAATCGAGCCAAGAGTGTCCATGTAATTGCTATCGCAATAAAAGAAAGACAGAAATAACAGACAAAAACAGAATGACAGAAAAAAGTGAATAGAAAAAGGTATTTCACATCTACCGTTCCTTCAGCTTTCCACCACAGCTGAGAAGTTGCCTCTACTTTTTCTTCCACCTATATACAGGATGTGTGAAACGGCCGAACAAGCTTCCCTTGAAACACCCCTGTGCCCAAAGTTCATCTAATTAGTTTTACGTGCGACGCAGTATAATCAGGCGATTCACTTGTGTCAGTGAGCTAACGGCGTCGGTGGAACATTATAGGGCCTCTTTGCATGGATATATAAAAACTAGCAGGTGAGCCATTGATACCAGCGTGACCTCACGAAATTCATGTGCCACTATGATGCTCTAAGATGACTGTTTCAGTGACGTCTTTGCAAGTCATTATATATTAATTTTTAACCAATCAAACTGAAAACCATAACCTGAGCAATACCTCAATTTTGGCAGCAGAAACTGGTGATGTCAAACGCGGCAGTTGGGAAGGAAACGTGCTAGGAAAACAAATTAAAAAAATATCAAATGCTTTGCTCGTGACTATTTGATTGAGGTGACAACAGTCACCAAGACACATAGCAGGCAGATAGCTGATAAAAATGGCATGCTGAATTCGGGATGTAGAGCCCCTTCAAAGGAATATTGTTACGGAGCATCATAGACATGAGCAAGCGCGGCACTTTCCGAAGATGATGAAGACGACTGTGCGTTAAGCGCTTGCGCGAGAGACTGCTAAGCCATCTTGTTTGGCTGCCAATTCTTTGTGGCAGTTATTCATTAAACTGACATCTCGTCCCGTAACATTTGGCGGAGGTGCTGGGTATCGACACGCCTCTCAACGCAACTCCGCAGTGGCACTTGTTTGCAGTATCTCGCTATGAGAATGCCAAAATATACGGCTTCTCTATCTGCACACGGCCACTCTGAGGAGGATAAGAAAGATGCGCAGACTGCACCTGCTCCTGCGACAACAACTGTCTTGCTGAAACACCCACGGGATCCTTGCATGTTTAGCGTTTCCGGCGATTCCAATGAAGTGGACGTGGAGCATTGGCTCACAGAGTACGAACGCGTGAATGCTTGCAACGGTTGGGGCCCGTTCGTATGCTAGCCTATCTTGGTTTTTTTTTACAAAAGCAAACTGCCAAAGTGCGGTACAATAACCACGAAACTGAGCTTGGAAGTTGGACGACGTGCATACAGAAAACGCTGGACTTGTTTGGGAAGCTCATCGGGCAGAAGATGGCCGCAAAAAAAAAAATGCTCGCGTCTCAGTGCAGACTTTGGCGCAGTCGTGCGTCTCGTATATAAAATGTGTGTTAGAATTGTGGCGCAACGCCAATGCTGATATGCCGAATGCTGACAAGGTTGGATCTATTCTTTAAGAGGGATGCGGACGACGCATTTAACCTCCTCACGTGCAAAAACATTCTACTGTGGTCGCCATCATAAATGAATGCCGGAGCTTTGAGCAGTGAAAAGCCAGTGGATTGACAGCGTGTTTGCCCGCCTTCCGAATACGGCTGCAACGTCATCTTGCAAACAGCATACTAGAACACAGCCGGCACTTACAGTTTCATCAGATCAGGTTGCCCGAATGGCACGGCTCGAAGTTGAAGCCATTGCCTCTGCTCCAGATCCCACCAGTGTGAGTGACATGACCCCACTCACTGCTCCTATGGTTCAAGCAATCTTCCGGTAAGAACTCGCCAGCATAGGTATTTTCTTGGTGTGTGCTGTGACCAGCCCACAGCGAGCTCCATGGCATCCACCCTCGTCCTATCTTGAGCAGCAGTTTATGGCCCCATGTCACGACTCTGTTGCTAGAACAACCACCGACAATAGATCAATTTGTTTTCATTGCCACCGTATCGGTGTATTCATTCAATACGGCGGTTCCCGCTGGTCCTCGCCACCTCGGGCGTCGCCTGAACCTTACTACCAAACGAACAGCATCCGCATCGCATCTACCACGCAGTCTTCTTCGCCAAACTTCTACAGAAGGTTCAACAGGCGATCTCTGTCGCTGCATGGTCGCCAGTCGCGTTGGCCTCCAGGACGTTGCCAGTCGTCTCTTTTCGTTGCCGATTCTCTGTGGCAGTTAATTATTAAACTTATATCTCACCCCGTCACTTAAAAAAAAGATAACTTTGACAAAAATATTTTGTGCTATAAAAAGAGGTTTATTATTAAAATGACAATTAAATCCAAGTAATTATAACTAAAGGATAAGAACTTGTTTTTTTGGGGATTTTTAGTCGTGCTGAGTGCCTTAGTGGTCTACAAATGCAAAACGTCATGACGCACACGCGCGCACTGCCTCAGACGTCGCGCGGGCGGCAGTGCCTGTTCCGCGTGGACGGCGCTACTCGCTTGCAACTGTGGAACGTCTGAAACGTCGGGGAAACTTGTCGCTTTCGAGCACACACGCATGAAATCTCGCGGTTGCTCTTCACTTTTAAAGCGTTTGTCGGGGTGGAACGAAACACCCACCTGCTGCTGAGCTGAATGCTGTCGTAAGAACATTGTCTGCCGCGACACACCGTGCCACGGTTTCCTACAGATGACAAGCCGCGTAGGCTTTGGATGCGTGCTGCTCAGCCATCTCCGAAAAAGCTGTACACATTAGGAAACTGACTTGAGTTCCTAGCAAGGAACAATTCGTCGCTTCAATCAGCTGCGTCTGCCGTTAGAGGAGCCATCTAGCCGTAACACACGCAAACGAGGCTTGCTTTCAAACATACCGGGCTCTCTAATGTGACGATGTCCACCAATATCAGTTATTGGTGGACATCAAAATGGCTTGTGGTTGCGTAGATGTTACAGTACATGCCTTATGAATAGAGCTATGAAACAGCTGAGAAATTCTACACATATGGTGGCCCGCCGCACGAAAATTAACTGCTCAGTATTCGAACGCCGATCCCATAAATAAACACATTGCAACAAATTACAGTGCCTCGATTTAGTCTTAATAACTTCCTCTCTGTCTCAGCAAAGCTAAACAAACTCCACATTTTACATAATCTGTAACAATAATTTATCTACCGCTGCCACTGCACGTTGGAAGCATCATTGCTGGCCCGGGGTGCCTGACTTTCATGCGCGGCCTGATCATCGCTTCGCGCAAGAAGCTTCTAATCTTGAGCAGTTATATCTCGGCAGGTTGAAATGCTCTTCGCTATCAGAGGTGAATTTATTGCTGTTAGAATAAGGACCCCGACACAAATGCATACGGTAGAGTTATACGACGGCACGCACTTCTGTATAGGCGGCGGCAGGCCGGCTGACCAGTGATCAATCGAAGAGGTTGTGACGTCAGGCATTCCAACTCGCATAGACCGAGTGGTGAAAAAAAAATGTTGGACTTAAGACCACCTGCTTAACAGTTCGTCAAGGACGACTTCTTTCCAATGTAACTGCATTTTGAGAATATATTTGCAGTATTTAAAAAAAAAAAAAACGTCTAGATTTTTTTCACTGTATTTTTAAGGTGCCCGCGGCTTCAAGCGGTCTTGCGGGCAACATTGATTATACACAGAATCCTTGGGTAGAGTGTATCAGAGCAGCGGAGCGTCCGGAACGAGCGCAGGGCCTCTATACAGGTATTGAAGTCCAAACTGAGTCAATATGCTTGTGAAGCTATGGTTGGTATTCTGTGATCTGTCGTCCTTTTACGAATCGCGCGTGGCCCCGCCGAAGTGGCGCAGGGTAAGAATGCCCTCTTCTCACTGAAAAACCCAGGTTCGAATCATATATGTTGAGCTTTTTTTAAGAATACCTTACGATAGCTCTATTATGTTTTCTTTGTTCCTTAAAACTGTCTTCCGTTGGAGCATATATCAACAAAAAGTAATTTGAACTGTGAAACAAAATGGAAGAAATTTGACATTCAGCGCAGTCATTTGCCGCTATACTTTATGACATTGAACGAAAATATTAAGTACGGCGGTGAAATCTTTGACACATGAGAAAGCTCTGAGGGCATAAACTTCGCGTTTTTGTTGAATGGTGCGCAGCGGCGCTGCAAATAATTATGCTCAGTGTTTCATTTCTTCGCCTTTACTTCACATTTCAAGTTACTTTTTGTAGGCCTACGTATCACCTTAAGCTAGCTTTTAGAAACAAATAAAAACAATACAACCATAAGACGTTGCACTGAATATGGAGCTGAAAATGTACAGCTGCGATTGGAACCTGCGTCTCACGGGTGGGAAGTGGGTGTCAGCACGACGTAACGAGACGTTCCGCACGACGAATAAGCACGACGTTACGAGATGGACGTAAATTACATGACCTCCGTATCAGGTTATCATGTTTGCGCCTGGCATTTTCCTTCGTCGCCTATTCACGTCACATGATACCAAATTTGGTATATGAGGAACTAGCGAAACGGCCATGGGCACGGTGTGAGCGTAGAATGTAGTCCTGTTTTACTTGAGATAAATGCCAAGATTATCATGTTTGTACATGTGATTTACCTTGGTCGTCTATTCACGTCACATGATACCAAAATTAGTATATGGGGAGCTTGCGAAAGGAGCACGAGCGCACCGTAAGCGTAGAGTGTAGTAGTGACTTACACAACATGCATGTCATAATTTCCACATTAGGGCCTCTAACGTATGCTCGCAATGCAATAATGTCATACCATACCGGTTTTGCAATATGCCAGGTGAACGAAACCACCGCAAGAGCTTCAGGACCATGAAATGTAAATCATGACATTCATGACACACATGTCGTGATTTTCATGTTATGACCAGTGAAATATGCTCTTCATACAGTCATGTTATGCCATACCATCATCATCATCATCATCAGCCTGACTACGTCCACTGCAGGACAAAGACTTCTTCCATGTTCCACCAGTTAACCCGCTCCTGTGCTTGCTGCTGCCAATTTATACCCGCAAACTTCCTAATCTCATCTGCCCACCTAACCTTCTGTCTCCCCCTAGCCCGCTTGCCTTCTCTGGGAATCCAGTTAGTTACCCTTAATGACCAGCGGTTATCCTGACTACGCGCTACATGCCCGGCCCACGTCCATTTCTTCTTCTTGATTTCAACTATGATATCCTTATTACCCGTTTGTTCCCTAATTCACTCTGCTACCTTCTTGTCTCTTAAGGTTATACCTACCAATTTTCTTTCCATTGCTCGCTGCGTCGTCCTCAATTTAAGCTAAACCCTCTTTGTAAGTCTCCAGCTTTCTCCTCTGTAGCTAAGTACAGGCAGGATACAGCTGTTATATACCTGCCTCTTGAGGGATAGAGGCAATCTACCTGTCATATTTTGAGAGTGCTTGCCAAATGTGCTCCACCTCATTCTTATTCTTCTAGTTACTTCAATCTCGTGGTTCGGCTCCGCGGTTATTACCTGCCCTAAGTAGACATAAACTTTTACAATTTGAAGCGCACTATTACCTATCTCGAAGCGCTGCTCTTTTCCGAGGTTGTTGTACATTACTTTCGTTTTCTGCAGATTAATTTTAAGACCCGCCTTTCTGCTCTCCTTGTCTAACTACGTAATCATGAGTTGCGATTCATCGCCTGAGTTACTTAGCAATGCCAAGTCATCGGCGAAGCGCAGGTTACTAAGGTAGTCTCCATTAACTTTTATCCCTAACTGTTCCCATTCAAGGCTTCTGAAAGCCTCCTGTAAGCACGCGGTAAACAGCATTGGGGAGATTGTGTCCCCCTGCCTTACACCCTTCTTGATTGGTATTCTGTCGCTTTTTTTATGAAGCACTATGGTAGCAGTTGATCCCCTGTAGATTTCTTCCAGGATGTTTATATATACTTCATCGACGCCTTGATTCCACAGTTTCTGTATGACGGCTGATATTTCTACTGAATCAAACGCCTTTTCGTAATCTATGAAGGCAATGTGTAGTGGTTGGTTATATTCTGAGTATTTCTCTATTACCTGATTGATAGTATGAATGTGGTTGATTGTTCAGTAGCCTGTTTGAAATCCTGCTTGTTCCTTTGGTAATTGAATTCTAATGTTTTCTTTACTCTGTTAGCAATTACCTTTGGAAATAGCTTGTATAATACAGAGAGCAAGCTGATCGGCCTGTAATTTTTCAAGTCCTTGTCATCCCCTTTCTTATGTATTAGGATGATGTTAGCGTTCTTTTAAGACTCTGGTACTCTTCCCGTCAGCAAACACCTCGTAAACAGGGTGGCTAGTTTTTCTAACACAATTTGTCCTCCATCTTTCAGCAGATCTGATGTTACCTGATCCTCACCTGCAGCTTTGCCTTTTTGCATGCTTTCCAAAGCTTTTCTTACTTCTTCTATCATTACTGGTGGGGTGTCATCTGGGTTACTGCCAATTCTTATAGTATTAATGTCGTGGTTGTCCCGGCTATTGTACAGATCTCTGTAAACTCCTCCGCTATTTAAACTATCCTATCCATATTGGCAGTTATTTTGCCTTCTTTATCCCTTAGTGCATACATCCGAGTTTTGCCTATCCCAAGTTTCCTCTTCACTGCTTTGACGCTTCCTCCGTTTTTCAGAGCGTTTTCAGTTCTCTCCATGTTATACCTTCTTATATCGCATACCTTACGCCTATTAGAAAAACATCGAAAGCTCTGCCAGTTCTATTTTGTCTGTTGTACTTGAGACTCTCATGATTTGACGCTTCTTAATGAGATTCTTCGTTTCCTGGGAAAGCTTGCCAGTGACCTGTCTAACTACCCGGCCTCCAACTTCCACTGCACACTCCGTAATGATATTCGTCAGGTTATCATTCATTGTATCTAGGCTAAGGTTGGTTTCCTCACTAAGAGCCGAGTACCTGTTCTGAAGCGAGACTCTGAATTCCTGTACTTTCCCTCTCACTGCTAGCTCATGGATTGACTTCTTGCGTATCAGTTTCAATCGTTCCTTCTTCAAGTCTAGGTGAATACGAGACCGCACCATTTTATGGTCACTGATTCGTACCTTGCCAATCACTTGCACATCCTGCACGATGCCTAGGTGTGTACGCTCATTATAAAGTCTATTTCGTTCTTACTTTCGTCAATAGGGTTCCTCCATGTCCACTTGCGGTTTCCTCCTTTTCGGTAGAAGGTATTCAAAATCCGTAAATTATTGCGTTCTTCGAATTCTACTAGTAGCTCTACTCTGGCGTTTCTAGTACCGAAGCCATAATCTCCTACTGCATGGTCTCCAGCCTGCTTCTTCCCTAGCTTTGCATTAAAGTCTTCCATCAGTATAGTATACGGTGTTTTTACCTTACTCATTGCCGATTCCACGTCTTCATAGAAGCTTTCAACAGAAGCGTCATCATGGCTGGATGTAGGCGCGTAAGCCTGTACCACCTTCATCTTGTATCTTTCATTCAGTTTATTACGATACCTACCACCCTTTTATTAATGCTATAGTATTCCTCTATGTTGCCAGCTATGTTTCTGTGAATTAGGAGCCCCACTGCCAGTTCACTTCTGTCAGCCAAGCCCCGATAGCAAAGAACGTGTCCATTCTGTAGCACCGTATAAGCCTCATCTGTCCCCCTAACCTCACTAAGCCCTATTATATCCCATTTAACCCCCCCTAGTTCTTCGAATAGTACAGCTAGACTTCTCTCATTAGATAAGGTTCTAGCGGTAAACGTTGCCAAGTTCAGGTTTCAATGGCGGCCTGCCCGGATCCAGAGATTCTTAGCACCCTCTGCTGCATTGCAGATCTGACCGCCGCCGTGGTCAGTTGCTTCGCAGCTGCTGGGGACTGAGGGCCGTGAGTTATTGACGTATGCATGTGGGAAGTAGTGGCCAGGTACTGCACCAGGGTGGCCAATCCTTCTCTGGTGAGGGAGTGCGTTCCCGGCGATGGTTACCGGTGAGGCCACACCCCAGGCCTCTTAATGCAATTCCATCACCACGTGGATTTTTTTTATCCGGTTGGGAACTCCGCGGCACCGGGATTTGAGCCACGGAACTAGTGGTTAGAGCAGATGATCGAACCACTACGCCATAGCCGCATTTTTTTGGCATACCAAGCTTGCTGTAAATACCATTATCGAAACGGCCAGGAGAGTTAAAAGTCGTAGGTGGCAAGATAGATAGATAGATAGATAGATAGATAGATAGATAGATAGATAGATAGATAGATAGATAGATAGATAGATAGATAGATAGATAGATAGATAGATAGATAGATACCATTAAGGTTGCCGAAGGTCGCCAAGAAGCGCTTCGCATTTAAAAAGTCATGTCATGACTTTTCGTACTTTACGCTAAAGAATTGTGGTTTTCAGTTCTTCGGTTTCATTCGTTCACCCTGCTTTTTCATAACCAATCCTTCTACTGATACGATTGATAGGATGGTATGCAGTGTCACTCGATAGAGCAGATTACAATCAATAGGCAAAGTAGGTTTCCATGCCCAACTCATGGCAGCGCAAAAGGAATACACTACTTCACAAACGAGGGGCATGCAAACACCTTTACAATTTATATGATGGTAATAATGCTCGAGGTCCGTTTACTTAGATTGAAGTGTACGTCAAAGAAACCCTAGTGGTGAAATAGCAGGTTCACGATCATCAGAACCTGCTTATCTTCATTAAATCCTCTCGACTGCGAGCTTTTGTGCAGAATTTTGAATTCAACTCTCTATCCCTGGGTGATAACTGGTGACTTCAATGTCAACCACAGCTTGTGGTCAAGCTTTAGGTTCAACACGAGAGGTAGACCACCTCCCTTGTGGTCTAGTGAATAAGGTACTCGGCTGCTCACCCGCAGGTCATGGGTTTGGATCCCAGCTGTGGCAGCTGCATTTTCGATGGAGGCAAAAATGCTGTAGGCCCGTGTGCTCAGAATTGAGTGGTCAAAAATTCTGAATTCCTCCGCTAAGGCATCCTTCATTATCATATTGTGGATTTGGAGCGTTAAACCTCGTGAATTATTAACATGTGAATGTCTTTCAGACATGTTTTAGGATAACTTGTGGCAATTTGAGACTTATGATGTTCTTCATTGACATAGTCATAACTCAGCGCGAATCGTTCAGAGCTAAACAAGACGTATTTAATGGTGCTTGATGAAGAGAGAAATCGTGACTTCCAACGTTGCCTTTTTGCATTTTATGTAAAATAAAATTTATGTAAAACTATGCCGCACGAACTGCGACAGTAACAAAAAGAGGAAATGCAAAAATAGGGCAATATAGTGAATTAGGTGATGGCAACCACCGGACGTGTAGTCTGGTCACTCCTCCAAACAAAACGCTCAGAGTAGGTCGCAATACAAGAGCAGGCCCGAGGTGGCATCCTCCCATCTCTCGAACAGGCTTATTTCCTTTTCTCTTTCTTTTTTTCTTTTTTTAATCACAACCACATGACGAGAAACCGCAAAGCAAGAACGAACAGTTTTCGGCGCAAACAAATGACACCGTCTCGACATGCTTAATGCCACAGCCATGGCCATGCATGGACGGGACAAACACAACGAGCCGGGTTGCTAGCTCCCCTGTCTCTTGCGCTGCTGCTAATGCTGCTGCCGATCGGTCTCCGGGGCTCCGACTCGCATTGCGCAGTACGTGCTACTCTCCTCCCACGACCTCCTCTAGCATTATAGCAGAGAGCGAGCGTTGATCACCTTCGGCTCCACAATCACGGCGCAAGTGGCGACACCCCGACTGCCCGGGAAAGTTTCCTCTGATGCGTGTAATGAACCCTGCGCGCTGGCTGACGGCGACGGCTCGTGCAACTTTAATTAAGCGCCGCCCAAGAAGGGACGATCCCGGGATCTACAGGTGCACAGTGCACTATTTGCCTCGCGACCCGAGGGTAAAATAAAGAAAAGGAAAGACAGAAAAAGAGAGATCACACGTGTGCGGTAATACGTACTACGTACAGGTCCTGAAGTAACAAGAAAGATTAATGAAAAAAGCATGTTACACAAATCCCGAGCAAACACTCGAGAACACAAAATTTCTGGGTAAATGACGAGGCCGTTATGGGCCGTGTTTCGGTCCGCTCAATGAGAAAGAGAGAGAGCAGAATCCGAAGGGACGAAAGCGTGAGACACAAGTGCGCTGTGCTAAAGAAGAGCGGCGTCACGGGGGAAAAACGGCGGAAAATATAAGCAAGGAGAGTTTGCAAAGCCGTGATAAATCACCCTGGCCACAATAGGGCTCCTTGGATAAGAAAACACAATAGCAAAGCACCCTCGAAGGATAATCTACACTCTAGTGGTGCTGAAGAAGCAGCACTCCATATCGCGAAAAAGAGAAAAAATCTAATAAGTGTCAGTGACGCAGCGACTATACAATGAATGCAAAACGAACAAGGGTGTTGGATGGCGACAAAGTGGCTAGATTCCGAGCCGATATTGAGGCTTGAATATGTGTTGGTGTGTTTACGAATCTGCCCCCTCCCCCTCTTTTTTTTTTGAAAACTATAGAAACATCGAAAAAGGTGCACAAAACATTTCCGATATTACGATCCCACTAAACCTCGTTTCTTTTGAAGAGATATACGCTTCGGCTTCAACTCTATTTCACAAATGTACAACCGTGTTTGACATTCGAAAAGCTAAGCGAACGTGTAAAAGTTATTAGTCTGTAACTATAAAACTGGGAAAAATAGGTGTGCAAAGGGACCGCTTGTATTATAAGGCTAAGATATCGAATGCGTAACTCACGTGTCTTCGAATATTTTGTTTTCTTCAAGTGAGCCCACGTGATGTTTCATGATTATTGTCCTCAGTTGTGCTCCGAAGGCTGGTTTAATAGTCTGGGTTACACTTTCCGAGTGGCAAAAATTAGTTATAATTTTTTTCTGCACAACACCACTTATCTTAAACCATTATTGCGCGAATTAAGAGTAGAGTGTACTAGAACCATAGGGACTGCTTGCAACTGCCCTACAACCAATGCAGTGAAGCTGACGCCAGAAGAGGGCAAAGATACTTGTGACGCTGGGATTGGTAGTCTGCAATATGGGGCCTAAGCGCGGCGCCCGACTACATTTTAGCCGTGTGGTGGTAAAATACGCGCTTCCCACTCAAAAGATCTAGGCTCGAGATGCAGCTGTAAAAAGTGTTCAATGTGCGAACCATCGTATGGTCGAGCTCGATCTGGTGTGCGGCGTAACCAACTTTACTCCCCATGCGCACCCCCTCCTTTCTCCTCTCCTGCGCCTCCACCCTCTCTCGCCTCGCAACGTAGACGCAGGCAGCGTCTGCTAGTGAGTTTCTTAATTGAAAAAATCACCGCCCCAGCAATACGAATGACTAATTAGTGAAAGCTGAAATGTTTGAACCGGTGTTTAGCAGCGGGTTCAGGCCCACGTTGCACAGAAACCAATCACAATTATTGGTCACATGTTCGTGCTTCTTATTGAGTTCAGACACGCATTTGGTTTGGCTTTAGGACGGTGTTTATTTTGATCATGGTTTAGTTCACATGCCACACATTGTGCCACGCATTATCGTGGTCATTGAGGAGTGTGATATGCGGTTAATTGCGTTTCGAAATGAGTTAACCACAGTGGTTGTTCTCAAACCACAGGCGGTCACAGAAGTTGCAGTCGAAGTCAATCTGCCAGTGGAGAAACTCCCACCGAAGGTGGGCGTTCGCCCCGGTGGACACACTTTAGCAATCATTACATTGACGCGGCAACGATGCGTTGTTGCAAGCGTTTGGCATCGCGAGTTAAGTCGGCAGCGTTGTTTGCAGGATGCATCCGCCACCGACGCTTGCATTCCCGTTCGCGATTCAGCACGGTATACGCAGTTGCTGCCGGCACCCGGCATCCCAGGCCTGTTTTTGTGCCAGAACTGCACCACCAACCCAGCGAGTGCAAACTCTCTCACGCTTCCACGGTCGGCGTTTTCTTGAGTTTCCTTGTCCATGGCATACCCATAAACATCAGACTCTGCCCAGGCGGCGCTGTGAAAAACACTGCCAGCAGCGCCCCCATCAACGCGCTGGCCATAAATGGGTAGTGCAAAGAGAGCCCTAGTCAACGTGCATATGCCCTTCTGTTTTGCTGGTATTGAGGCGCCGTTTCTTGAAAATCAAGGCCCTGGAAAGCTTCTTCCGTCATTCCAACCTCGCTTCAGAAAAGTAGGAAGCTCATGAAAGCGAACTGCGGGTACAACGCAAAAAATGTTTCAGTTATTTCGGTGTGCTTCAATTCAAGTGCAAGCGGGCATCACATGACATCGAGTTCCTGGCAAGCACTTCGACGTGCATTCTTCATCACCTAAATGCGTTAAGCTTGGGCATACATATGATGTTAAAGTGACCAAGTACGCAGACCAGCAATCTATTTTACGATCAGTGGTACGAAGCTCGCTTTATCCGGCACGAATGTCCCTGACAGTTTTCGTCTCTGCAGCTGCATTCTCTATCGATCGATCGCTTCCTGTTGGTTGAACTGTTGCTAGATTATTAAGTTGACGGTTGTCTTCAGTATCTATATACTGAAAATAAGTATACGTGCGTGCCACTTCCTCAGTGAATAACGAAAGGCAAAACCGAGGCCTTCGAGATAGCTCCGGCAATCGCGGAGACAAACGGCAAAAAAAAAAAAAAAGCCTGGTTGTGGTCCCGATCATTTTGCGATTTAGCTGTGTGACGTGAGCATTCTCGTTTCCTAATTAAAACAGAAACTTGGAGCCTTCCAAGCCCTGCATGCGTAATATTGCGTAGTGGCGATAACTTCAGATTATCGGTGGTCGCGGCGATTGCGATGTTTATTGCGCGCGTCACCTGTTTACTATTGCTCAGTGCGCACGGCGGTCAGAGGCTCTGTCAAACGTCATAATTAAAGTTACCTTAGTTCTCCGTAGTAATGATCGAGCACATTATCATATAACTTTCATTATCACACTTTCTCATGCGGCCGGCTGTGGAGAATGCGCTTATACCTAACACGTTTGCGACAGCCCGCATCGAGCGTTGTCGCCATTCTGTTTCGTAAAAGCTGCAGAAATCAGCAAAAATGAAGTCGTTTATGTCCGTGGCAATTCGTAACACAACAGCGTCGACTGGGGTAGGTTTCTTAGAGCGTGGAGCTGTTGCGTCTGCTGCTGTTCTCGCCGTCGTTCTGGAAAGTGAATCCGCAAGCACTTTATGGTGGTTCAGTGACGCCTCCGACTAGCGGAGAGAAATTTGTAGCTCTTTGTCTAAGTCTTCAATGTGCAAATCAACCTAATATTTAGCTGAATCTTTGTTTCGTGCGCTGTAGTAGCACCTGGTTGCGCAGCAAACTGTGCATGGGAGTCGGGCTTTGCACTACTCAAAACTGCATCGACAGGTGGCGCTGCGTGTCTGCGAAACTCCAGAGTCTTACGTCTATGTGGAAGGTTTCAAGAAAAACCGATACGCGCTTGCTCGACGCCACGGCTGCGACGGAATGGACGACGTTACCCACAACGCAGCCAATGGCGCGCGTGCTTGAGAATGACGCTGCGGATGACGTAACTGATAACACAGCCAATGGACACCGTCACCAAACGGTGTTTTGTTTTTCCTAGCCAAATGCAACTTTCAAAGATGTAAAAACTGACTGTTTGCGCGGCACAATCGTGCATTGTGCATTGGTCACCCTATATATAAATATCTATATATATATATATATATATATATATATATATATATATATATATATATATATATATATATATATATATATATATATATATATATATATATATATATAAATATATATATATATATATATATATATATAATATATATATATATATATATATATATATATATATATATATATATATATATATATATATATATATATATATTCATATTTATATTTATATATGCACTGGAACACCTCCAAGGTAGTTCCGGTGGAGATTTTTCCCGTGCGTTGTTGAGCAATAAAAATCGTGATCACTGTATGCTTTGCACCTCCCCAGATTTCTCTCCTGCCCAAAGCCACGATGAGCGGCACAGTTAACGCCGCTGCAGTGTAAGCGTTAGCGCCAGCTGCTTCGCATCTACACATAGTTCCTTTTAGCGAGTGATTGTGTAATTTTTAGGGGCGAAGCTCCCTGTGGTTTAGTGCAATTTCTCGTCCCTCTGGCGCACTCAGTTGCGTCACCCTTATCATACAATGAATGGCGTTGTCCCATACGTATACATGCAAAATGCACTTGGGTGACGATACACTGCTGACGCTGTACGCATTCTGTGTCGTCATCGCCATTTCTCGTCTAGTTTACCAGATGGCGCTGTTCCAGAGGGATGTGTGCAATGTGGCGGTCGGGTGAATGGACCATAGATGGCGTAGGAGATTCCGTTGCTCTGCGATTGGCTGCTGCGCGGGGCTACGCCGGGGTACCCGTTATTTCTCTGCTTCTGGATTATCGCCGTACGTTTCGAATCGGGCTTGATGGCTCGAGAGGCTACCGCCAAGCGAGAGTGGCGCCGGGCAAAACCCGAGATGGTGCGTTCCAAGGAAGCCACTGCGAAAAGGGCTCAAAGAAAAGTGCACCCTGGAATGCGAGATAGAGAAGCGGTGGCGAAGCATGCGCTACCCGTGGCGGACACGGATGCTGCTCCTCGGAGGATTCACGGTATCACTGAAAATCCTCCGGAGCTTCGCCCACATCAATATTATCCACTCAGTGGAGATGGTGGAGTTTTTTGCTGTCTGCCTTTCTGATAAGTATAAAAAGATACAGTCGTATTGATTTCGTTTCTAATGCTGTGCACTGCCATAAAAACCACACGAAAAGTAAAAAAAAACGATTCTGAGAGGTAATGTAAGTATCTGTGGCATCATTATACAAACTTCAAAAGAAATAATAAAGATTGTTTTAGCCTGGTAGCATTGTTGCGAATACGAGAACGAGACTCGAAGTGCGCATACCTTTTAGTAAGCAAAATCTGAGAAGCGCAGCTTAGCAAGTCATCGCGGTCATTAGGCTTGTGGCCACGCACTGCTTAACTTCATTTATTCAACAAGAGCTCCCTTACTATGTTATCTTCGCTTCAAAGAACTATGCAATTTCGCAGAACCTTCCTCAGTGAGATGACGTGTTAAGCAAGACTTCTCGGATTTCGTCTAAGAGTAAATTTGCGTTGGCGTCTTGTATTCGAAAATTATCTCCAAGGCCACAATGTAATTTTGTTCAGTACCATGGATGGCGTAACAATATTCACATCTTCTGTCCAATTTAACACTGTGATTTTTCTTGACAATTTCTTTTATTTGTTTTTTCAATGCGTAGCAAGTGACGTGAACATGGAGGCGAGAAAAAAATCACTGATGTGGTAACAATTTATATAATGATACGAGAAGAGTCATCTAGGCTGCAACTTGCACCTGGGTCTTTTGACTGTCAAGCGGGCATCATATCTCTGAACCTCTACGGTGGAGCCACGCTCGTCTCACAAAGAACCACATTATGCACGCTACCGATCACAGCGCCATAACTGGAATGAGCTTTTTTTTTCTGCTTCATTTTGACAAGCTCGTTCCAAGCAGCGCCATTTTTATAGCCCACTTTTTCATGGGAATACGCGCTTGTTGAAAGAGATTTAGAGTAGTTTGGTTACTGGTATATATGCGCAAACTTTTTTGTGTGTATGAATGGGTTGCTTTTCTTGTTATCTTTCAATACCTTTGATGTATTCAATAATATAGTCCTCCCAGAGTTAAACCTCACCGTTTTTTTCTTCCTACTGCTATTTCATTAAATGTTTTTAGGATTCAGTGCCACGCAGTACATCATAGTTACTCATAAAACGGACCCTCGCAGGGCCTGCTATCGGTGTACTTTAACAGTGGAACAAAAGTACATTCGCAACGTATAAATATTAGTGAGAGTAACATGGTGGCCGAAACAGAAAAATTGCGACATGCAGCACTGTTCCCGAGCTCATCGATAGCATCATTGTTAAGCATATTCTATTTTTCAAAGCATGGAATGATGGCCGAAAGCAGCCCATCTTGCTGTTAGCCCATCCGAAAGCCGCTAGTGCATTTTTATCAGCATATATTCAAATGCAACACAATTATGCTTTTTTATTTTTTAATAGCAAGTGTTTTGAAGCAACCGTATGTTTTCCCCAGTTGCCTGAAAAAAACTGTTCGGTTGCCTTCCACTGGCCAGCCCAGCTTTGGAAAATTTATTGTGCTTGGGAGTCTTGCGACCAACACGCTCGAGAACAACAGCACGGCGTGTCACAGTTTTGCTGCTCCGGCCATCAGCATATAGTGCTAACATTTTTTTGTTCCGGGATGGCAGCGCATGACATCTTTGCACAATAATGAGCACATGCCAGAGTATACTTTGCGTAATATAGTACCATGAAAACCGGTAGGGCATCAAACTAAGAACAGCGTCTACCACGAACGTCGAAGTCCTCTAGCCATGGTCTGATCTCTCAATTTGAAAAGGGGCAGTCGCAAGGAGCTGTTTGTGCTGTATTCTGGCAATGCTCTAAATTATGATGCGCACGAAAAATATTGCGGTTGATATAAACACCACAAACGAACCTGGATGAGAAGAATGGCCTAACGCCATTGATTAATCCACCACAAGTTTGTATGACTCACTCATGGGTGGATCATAGTGAGTTCAGTGGATAGTATTTCGCTGAAGACTTTGTTCCTGACGCACGTTTCCACACTCTGAACGCCTCGGCTGCTGACGTGAACACGAAATTGATTTGCAGAAGCAGCAGCAGCAGGAACCATTTTCGGCGAATGTGGCACTGGTGACTTTTTCGGCTACCTCGATAGCACCGTGATATGTGAATAAATGTTGAATGTAGGATTAATTTGCACAAACGAATTCGAAACGTAAACATTGGAAGAACGTAAACTGACCACTACCAAGAAAAGTTCGTGGAATTATCAGTAGATGTCTCCTGGCGATCGTGCTACATGAGATTCATGGGGTACCTTCTGACAAACTATATCCCCCTCCGCCTCCAAGTAAAAAATTATGGTTCATCTCCTTGAACGGAACCCTGATGGAATGCGAAACAGCAGTGGTGCGCACAGCGTTGAGCCGGTTGAAACGTACGTTGAAGCGGGTGCTGAAAGAGCGGTTTGAAGCGAAACTCGGTGAAGTGTTCACTCGAGTGAACATTTGTTTGAAACGCAAAGACATGGGAGGCGTGGGTTGTGTTCCCTGTAAGTTTCATCGCAGAAAGACTGTTCGCTCGATGTGTGCTCAAATGTTGCGAGCGGTGAAGAGGGTGAAGGGAGAGAGGTGACACGTGGCGAGCGGTGACAGCTTAGTGAGAGAGTGACGTCAAAGCGCGCGAACTTTAAGGGAAGGCATGACCTAATTGGTACCGCCCCAACACCTGCGGCCAGGAAAGCGTGGCGCGGATGGAGGGACAGCGTCACGGAGGCTAGTGGAAGAGCTGCTTCGCATTTAAAAAAAGCAAGCGAAGCTAAATGATCCCAACGACTTACATCTGTGTGATTTTTTTTTATCAAATCGCAAAACACCGAGTGCAAAGGCACAGAGAAAAGTCATGAAAGGTATCTGTATGCAACATGACAAAAAAGCGGTTCACTAAGTGCAGCTGGGTTGCGATGGCACACACGACATTTTACGTGGCTATGAAATTCTAGCCCATTTGCCTCATTTACCTATGGTTGAGGCTATAATTTTTACAGACATGTCGTAAAAAGGAAAACAATTGGAGAAAATGTGGCATTGCTCTTTACTCGTTTTCTCACTTACCACAGTCATTGCATCATACGCCGGACAAATCGATGCGCGTGTTTTGAGACCAAAGCACAAGGTGAAGAAGAAGACGAGGGGGACGCATGGCAGTTCATTTTTTGTCGGTGCAAAATGGCTTAACTACAAGTTTAACAGTTCCGTTGAACAAAAGCAAACCTTCAATCTGCGGCTGAAGCTTCTTGGTAGATATTCACACGCCCGTATTTTGATGAGTTTCTGCCTAAACTACTGCAAACTGCGACAGTGGAGTTGATGGTAGTTCCTATTTCTTGCGATCGGCCAGCACCTGCTGAAGTTTTAATGAGCCGAAGTAATTAAAAGAGAAAATGCGGATGATAAGTCACAGTATACGGTTTTGATAACGACGCTTTATTATCGGCTTTCTTATTCTCCTTTAACTTGTCAACCAATGCATCCTCCCAAAACTGCACGCCACAGAACCGCACCATCGCAAGAAACTGTGATGCTCCCGCACGCGCGACATGAAAAATTTCGGCAGAAAACTCGAAAAGAAAATGAAAATCCAGAGCATTTGATGCGACAGCAAATGCTGCAGAGACAAACAGACTCGCGGTCAGAAAAAAATAGAAGTACAGCCGAAAACAACCTCTCGAGTCTGCAGCTGCAGATTGCTCGAGCTTGCCAGTGGGCCACTAGGCGCAGCATCACAGTTACAAGGCAAATAAGGTGCCGAGAAACAAATCTCTCACCCCGAGTAGAAAGAAACTCGACCGCCTCCTGGCGTCACCATCCCAATATCGCTTGCCACGCGTGGCAGGCCGCTCGTGCATTGTCAATACTGACTAATGCAACGCCGAAAGTTTGCCAGAGAAAGGAAGACGAGATTTCAGCAGGCTATAGTGACTCGCAGCGCCAGTAACTCTGCATCGTGCAGGTTTCGCCAGGGGTGCGCTTACGATTATTGGGTTGCTTGCGGGCAACTCCTGTACGACGGTGGCAAGCGTTGTGTTACCCATTAGTTCTAAGAGAATGAACGGTCAGCAGTTGGGCAATGTTGTTTTTTTCTCTTCCTTCTTCTTTTCTTGTTGTTTTCGCGGAAAGCTCTCTGTTACTGCTACCGATATGAATACAGTGAATGCAGCTTATGCGAAATTAAGGTGTGCACAAGCAGGCAAGCAGAGTGGCAAAGCCGCCTACGTGAAACATCCAGCAGACTTATTAGGGTAGCGTGCCTCTACGGTTGCGACAAGGATGGCCTAAAACAACGTCTTGCTTTTGCGAGAAGGCTGAGAAACGTGTGACGCGCCTACACTTGCATATATATACGTGTACTAGGCAACCAGGTTATTAAGAATGAGTACTGAGGTTTTGTTGCGGTAACAATACTGTGTCAGTACATCCAAATCGTCATTCTCTACACGGTGGTTGACAACGAAGTTGAAATGTGCGTGTCGTTGCTACACAAGCTGCAATCAATGAGAACACAATACATTCTTTGAAACCTCTGCGCTTTCTGACTGTGTTTCTCTGTGTTTTCTGACTCAAAACCAGCGTTACAGTGCCTGATATCAGTTCTCCGACGCGGATGCCACGACCAGTTGACCTACGAAACCGTGAAACTACACCACCTGTTAATACAAAAAGGCCATGACATCGTCTTTCAGTGGTTACCTGGGCATAGTGGTATAGGCGGCAATGATTCTGCAGATCATGCTGCTCGCACGTCACATAAAGAAGGGAACAGTGTTCCGATACCGCTTTCAAGAGCGGATGCGGCGAGGCAGATTCGTCAACTGGCCCGCAGTCTCACACTGACCGAGTGGAACACACCAAGCATACGACGTACACGACTGCACGAGCTCGACCCATCACTACAACTCCGGCCTCCACCCGGCCTACATCGACGTGAAGCTTCGCTTCTCTATCGCCTTTGGCTGGGAGTTGCTTTCACGAAAGCTTATACCACGTTAATCAGAATTACTGACAGTGCGGCATGCGATGTTTGTGGCACCGACGAAAATATCGAACACCTGCTGTGTCATTGTCCTCGATTTGCCTCAGAGAGACAAGTACTTGCCAACGCAATGCGGCGACTGGATGATCGGCCTCTTTCTGTGCAGGTGCTATTACAGCAACGTACACATGCCTCGACAGCCCACAAGGCAGTGAAAGCCCTGCTGCGTTTCTTGAGAAAGACAGGCTTGTGTGAACGCCTCTGACATGCGGTAGATTTCTACACGCTGCAGTGAAATTACTGTCAGTCTCTACCCCACCCCCTTTTTTCCCTCTCTTCCCTCTTTCTCGTCTTTCTTGTCCCCTTCCTTTATCCCCCAGTGTAGGGTAGCCAACCGGATGTCTTTCTGGTTAACCTCCCTGCCTTCTCCCTTTTTGTTGCTTCCTTCCTTCCTTCTGCGCAATTTGATGGGGTCTCATTTCTTTGCTTCTCCGAAGGTGTCTTTAAAGTGAAAACAATTTCAAAGCGAGAAAACGTTGTAAAGAAGGCTTGCCCAAGATTGCAGAGCTTAAGCCATGCAAATGGTCGTGAAATCGATACGTAAGACTGGAACTCATTATATCTTGAGTGCGTGAAATCGTTAAAGGGTATTAAAAACTCTTTTGAGCAACTATAAGCTTTCCTTGAAGAAATAAGTGGAAAACCTGATACAATAACAAAAAAACATCAACACAAGGCAGTCTTTTCGATTAACCTATATATTTACGGACACCAGCCGGACTCTCATGTGGGTGTCCCGCGATAAACTCTGGTTAATTCACAGAGTATGGTTGATCCCATGGCCAGAAGTCGCTTTTCGCTGTGCTGTCACCAGCTGTTTCTGTTCATCGTGGTAATAGGTATCACCACCATGCGCAGTAAGCACTTAATGCGGGCAAACAAAGCACTATACGCAATGAAAACAGAACAGCGGCAAGCCTTCGAGATGGTATTATAGTGCGCGCCGTCCACTTATCCCAATGGACAGGCACGCATATATGCAGAGAGCTGCCGAACGCGATGCGCGCGCCTGTCAGTGGTGATAACTGGACGGTGTGCGCTATACCATCGCGAAGGCTTGCCGCTGTCCTGTTCTCGTTGGACGCTGATAGTACATATCGGAAATGACTAGCGTCGTGTTCTGAGATATTTGAGGCGTGTAATTAAACATCTCTGCTATAATTTCACTGGCAAGGAAACTTTGCGACGCGAAAGTGATTGATGGTTGATTGATATGTGGGGTTTAACGTCCCAAAACCACTATATGATTATGAGAGACGCCGTAGTGGAGGGCTCCGGAAATTTAGACCACCTGGGGTTCTTTAAACTGCACCCAAATCTGAGCACACGGGCCTACAACATTTCCGCCTCCATCGGAAATGCAGCTGCCGCAGCCGGGATTCGAACCCGCACCCTGCGGGTCAGCAGCCAAGTACCTTAGCCACTAGACCACCGCGGCGGGGCGACGCGAAAGTGATTGTTGAAAGTGTGACTGCCGCATAAACTCTCATGCTCATCTTATATGGTGCATAGTATGGGATATAACATGCATTTAGCTGTAACAGGATGAATGCGTCTACCGGTTGGTATCTGACAGGCTGGCCTACCGTCGTGAATACGCACTGGATCTTGGGGGCGAAGCCCCTTAAGGCCGCACTATATCCATCCGGCTGCAATCGCTGCCCCGCGGTGCAGAGTCATAGCGCAGGAGCCAAACATCTGCGCACAGCGCGCCTTACGTATCGGGCTAAAAGCATACCAATATACCTGCGCTGTCCCTCTGTACGTCCATTCGTGCGCAATAATTTATACGATACCCGTCCGTTCATGAATCCGTCTGTTCGTGGGTGTTTCGACCCGTCCATCCATCTGTCCATCCGTTCATTCGTAAGTGCGTCTGTCCATTTGTCTATGTGTCCTTCCGTCCGTGCATCCGTTCATTCATCTGTCCATCCACCCGTGCGTCCATCCGTTCATCTGTCCATCCATCCGTCCGTGTCTGCGTCTGTCCGTCCATCATTTTAAGAGTCGGCGACTTCAGCGTAGACATTATAGACTATTGGACCTAGCTTTCCCCGCTCGTCATTATTCATTTCATGGAAATGAATGGCAATCGCATTTTCTATCTCCAGCAGTAACACCAAAGTTTCTTCCTTCACAACTACTGCTATGGCAATAAAGCGTATAAAAGTGACTGCATTCGCGCTAAAGCAGTGCTGGCGCATTGCATTGTAATGCACATCGTCCTGATGCGCGAGCCTCACTGTACTCCCGGAACCACATGCGCCACAAGTTTTCTATACAGTTCTTGAATAGCAGTAGCAATAAACTAACACTTTCGGAACATTTTCACCATTTTCGTGTTTCAGGTGAGTCCCGGTCGGCTGGCTGGAATGTTTGTGACGATAACCTTAAAAACATGGTGCAGGGAAGCACACTGTCACCACAGTGATCGATTTGATTTATGTCTGGGGTTTAACGTCCCAAAACCACCATATGATTATCAAAGACGCCGTAGTGGAGGGCTCCGTCAATTTCGACCAACTGGGGTTCTTTGACATGCGCTTAAATATGAGCACACGGGCCTACAGCATTTTTGCCTCCATCAAAAAGGCAGCCGCCTCAACCGGGATTCAATCCCTTGACCTGCGGGTCAGCAGCCGACTACCTTAACCACTAGAGCACCGTGATGGGGCCACGTGCCCAGTGTTCGAGATGCCGTTATCCAAGCGTACTCTATAGACTATGAGAGCCCGTGTCTGCTCCTCTACGTCCCGGCCGTGACTGCACTTGGTCAACCACATGGTTGAGCGCGTATACGCGGCCCGCACGTTGTATATCGCAGATAATAAGTGGGTAGTGTAACAACTAAAGACGACCCAAGAATACTGGTGGGCTTCATATGCACTGTCTGTTCTAGCGTTTCTAGTGTTTAGGTCAAGTGATCTCAAGTTTCTAAAACACGGTGACTCTAAAGGCACGAAAGGGCCGCTTCACGCTGCTGAAATAGTGCGCCTACATGAAGGGGCCTAATATCGGCCCTTTTTATCGCACCATCGCGTGATCGCCGAGAGGGAATTATGTGGAGAATCATGGTCGTCAAGGGAGATCTTGTCATACTTCTGTTTGTCGTCATCCCGTGTCATGCTCGCTGACTTGATTTGCTAGCAAACGTTCGCTGCAATTAAGTGACCGGTAATCTTACAATATGCAGACTAATATTTTACTGTGGTTATTAGCATTTTGTTCTAGCGGGTGAAATTGGCACCGTGCACGCCTGCGTGTGCGTGTATGTGTTTCTTGTAAATACAAGCTGGCTACTTTATAGATTCATTTCTCTTAACGTAACTTAGAAAAGAAATTATTGGAGATAATCATAGCACAAAGAGAAACATCAATTTATAAGGCAACAATAAGTGAACTATGGCAGGATTCTTCCCAGATTTCGAGAACGAGAAGACTGTGTGCTGCTGGGAAGTTATTTCGATTGTGTACGACAGAGAGCGCATGCACATTTAATAGAGAAGTTTAGGGTTGGCCACTCAAAACAGCTTACGCATGCTCGCCTGTTCGTTAGTATTCACAGCCTCATCCACGGAGAATACAAAGAATGCAAAAGCTTACGTACGCTAGCCGCTTTGCGACACCCGCGCTAAAACTCTCTATGTTCGCCATATTGATGCGCTCACACGTTCTGCGCATCATCATCAATCAATGACGCCTATCGGTCGTATGGCACAGTGTGTTTTAGCATGACCGTGGTTACATCAGTTACGGTCTTATATAATGTTTCTTCTAGTATGTCTAAGCCTCTACGGGAAGAACATACGGGAAGAAATCTGTAGTGGACGCACAGCCGTCATAGTCCTGCATAAATAAAGGGACAGTATGTCAATAAAGACAGGTGTAAAGAAGGCAGACTCGATCTCTCCAATGCTGTTCACCCTATGTTTGCAAGAGGTTTCAGGGCGCTAAATTGATAAGAGTTGGGGATAAGAGTTCATGAACAGTATCGAAGTAACCTGCGATTTGCTGATCACATTGCATTGATGAGTAACTCAGGGGACAGATTACAACTCATGATTACTGAACTGGACACGCAAATCAGAAGAGTAGGTCTGAAAATTAATATGTATAGAACTAATGTGCAGCAGTCTCGGCAGAGAACAGTGCTTTGCGATAGGTGGTGAGACACTCGAACTTGTAAAGGAATGCGTCTACTTAGGAGAGGTAGTAACCGCGGAGCCGAACCATGAGAGTGAAATAACCGGAGTAATAAGGAAGAGACGGAACACATTTGGCAAGCATTCTCATGTCATGAATGATTGTCTGCCACTATTCATCGTTGCATCTTACAGGTACTTACCTACAGAGCAGAAACCTGGAGGCTTACATGGAAAGTTCACCTTAAATTCTGTGATTTTCGAATAATATTTGGACACATAACTTGACACACCCTATATATATATAGAGAGAGAGAGAGAGAGAGACAGAGAGAGAGAGGAGAGAGAGGCACAACTTAGTGGTCGTCACATTTTTGTCTCATTTTTATTTGCAACGGTCTCGTAGGTTCGCAAACCTTGACGAAGAGCGGTCTGCCGGTCGAAACCATTGGATATAAAGTTAAGACAACTGAACCGGTAAGTTGTGCCGCTTCTATTCCCAAGTAAACTTGACCCTTAGGAAAAACTTCTTCAATATATATATATATATATATATATATATATATGACGCCACACAGGCTCATGAAGAGTGTGCCACACTCGCCGCCATGGCTACTGAGGGCGCTAACTGACACTTCTACGTTTAAATTCACGTATATACCCAATAAAGTGACTGGGAGGATAGCCGCCGTGGTAGCTCAGTGGTAGAGCATCGAACATGTTATTCGAAGGTCGCAGGTTTGGTTCCTATCCACGGCAAGTTATCTTTTCACCCACTTCTCTTTCTTCACACTTACACTAAAATTCGGTGTAATAACTTCCTATATATATATATATATATATATATATATATATATATATATATATATATATATATATATATATATATATATATATATATATATATATATATATATATATATATATATATATATATATATGCGCGCAGTAAAAACATTGGTTGCAAGTCAGCGCCTCTGTATTGCCCTGTTTTCCCCACTGTTGCTAGTTTTGTTTTATTGGATGGGATGCAGCTTTAGTGAGCCGACTTGAAAAACAGGAAACGGAACTGCAAGTGGCGAAAGTGTGGTCTGCCATCAGTAGCAGCATAAGTCAGCCATCTTAAGTGTCGTCGTCCGCGGAATACTCGTTTCAAGTGTGGAGACGTAGACACCACGCCGTTCACCGCCGAGGTGCACGACCTTTGGACGAGAGACCCAAGTGTACGCCATACAAAAAGCGGAAGGGAGCGTCGCGCCGCCTCCATTCTATGGCCTCGCGGACAACATAAGTGGCTGTCGCCTTTAGGCACGCGTTCCGTGACCGGCCAGCTATGCACGCAATGGCGTCCAATCGATGCAGTCACGTCGCACGCGGCCACGCCCGCGTTTTGGAGCTGAACAGCGCCCCTCCGTGACCTGCTCGGCACGAACAACGCCTTCGCGACGCCGGTGTGGGGAAGCCAACATCCTCGCCACCAAAGGGCGCGCGACCTTTCGACCTTCCCGTTTTGCCGTATACCTTGCACCGTTCGAATGGGGGAGACAAAGTGCTGTAGAGTGAAACTGCGAAAATCTGGAGACGGCTCAAGTGAAGCCGACAAAGAATAATGATAACAATAAATAGAGAACAGAGAGAAAGAATCAATCACTCAGCTTCCGCAATTGGCCATCGTGTTTGCGAAAGCAGTCACGCGCAAAGGAGCTTGATACTTATCTTACGCAAAGGGAGCAAATTGAAGCAGCTGGCAGTTTGATAGCAGGACACGAGGGCACACAGCAGATGCTGCGGAGTAGGAGCCTTCGCGCGACGCTAAGAGCAGGGCAACGTAACTAGCGAACAAAAAAGGGACCTTGCACGCGCACGTGTGCCTGCCTCTGACCGTTCACCAGCTTTAGCGACGTGCTTTACCACGGGTGTAACAAAACACGATGAATAAGAGTGCAGGAAAATGACAAATATGATGCCGCCGGTGCTCAACGCATTGAAATACTGTTGAATACAGGACTACACCGTTCACTTACGACCGCATGCGAATGTTTCGCTGAAGGCGACATTTGTATGTACTCCAGCTTGTGGAGTGGAATCAATCATAATGAACAAGTTGTTCACTTGAGACTGCAGCATTTGTATGGGCTGGCGTAAACGAAACCAGCAGAGCTATATCTCAATTTAGGAACAAAGCTTCTTAAGTTAGAAGCTTGTCCGTGAATGTTGGCGTTGTGAACCATAGCCACCACTGATGACGATGATGATGCTGATAACGTTGAAGAACTAGCGCACTCCCGACACACATTCTCTTTTCGCAATCACAGCAGAGCACATGCAAGGTACTCACTATACGCCATGACGATGACAACGAAGACTACGATGATGACCACTGACAATGACTGGCTTGTGCAGTAGGTCACGTCTCGATATAGTATGATTGGAAACAATCAAAAACCACCAATGAAACGTGCCCAGACCTCGCCTTTGCCAACTTCAAGCTAGATCCGATACCACAAAGCAGTCTTTGATGGCTAAATGAAATTCAAAACTCAACACAACTTGCCAGTTATGACCAATTAGCATTGTATATAGCTGCACACGACTTGGCACTCATTTACATGCGCGAGTGGTCAATGTCACGGGTGACTTACGGAATCACCAAACGGTCCCACTGTTTTGCCCACTCATGATCATTCACTTTGTGGATATATTTTTTTAATTTTTACCCAATACCGTCCTCATTCAATTTCGTTTCAACACAAAATAGGCGTACAGAAGGATAACGCTTAGTAATTCACAACTCTTAACCGACTGGTGTGGCCGATCAGTGGGTATTTACGAGATTGCGTACG